>NW_017280156.1:418029-465195 GCF_001594065.2 Cyphomyrmex costatus
AGAGAGAGAGAGAGAGAGAGAGAGAGAGAGAGAGAGCGCAGATTACGTATAAGACTAATGCTCAGGGAGATATCCGTCGTTTCGGATGTCAGAAGATCGTGGCATCTGGAACCGGGTGATGAATGGTGACGAACTCATCTCGGAGTGGAGATTATTGTTGACAATCGTTTGTACATTTAAGTTCTGCATGATGCACGCGAAGGAAAAATAATAGTCTGCAACGCACTGGAGTAATGCGTTCGTAAGATTGTTGGAAAACTACTCGATCGATTGATTCCATGAACGTGGACGTACCAGCGTTTCAATCTCGCAAGCGTGGAATGTTTGTGGATGTCGATGAGACGAACGCTACGGTTAATGCGACTTCTAATTAGCCTCGTTAAACTGCGGGACATTACGTACAGAATTTCACGTCCTGACACGCGATTAAGGAAGCTTCGATCGACGATTACGACAGTCGATTGCTTGTGCCATAGCAATTTATCCTTGTCAAGTCGATCTCTAAATAAATTGACAAGCGTCATGTTATCATGTTTACCCATAGTGGAATCAGAATTCACCGTGGTGTTCACCGTTGAACAAATGAAACAGGGTTGTCAAAAAACTGGAAATCAAAGAAATATCAGGGAAATTAAAAAAAAGTCAAGAAATTTTACGAATATCTACACATTGATATTTTTGATTTTCCAAGATTCTTTTGTCATGGAGACTGATATTAGTCTGCTATCCCAATCAATGTATCTGCTGGATAGATTTTTATTTGTTATAACATTACTGATTATTTGCGCAGGAGGTACAAAACAACAATTTAACAAACGTGATTTGTATCGTAGACCATGTGTTATTTGTTACATTGATGAATAATAAAAAATGATTCGCAACAATAACTGATCGATCCATTTTCCAAATTATTACGTTTGTTATCAGTGCTATCACTTTTTGTTCTAATAACAAACTCATCTTTTTCAATGTGCAGTGAACGGACCTATTAGGTAAAATTAAATAGATTTTAGATTATTGAAAACAATTCTGTTTAGTAATTCCCGCATTCGTAATTCCCTTTGTACATACATATTAATCTTGGAAGATTTCAGAAAGACGGCGATTTATCGCGGATTAGCTACAATCAAAGCGGCAAAGTACTGAGAGATAACTGAGTGGAATAAATTACATAATGGGAGCTAAACATGTCGGTCGGTTTCTTTTCTCAGAAATACATATCAGCGAATTCAAAGGACACGTGAGAAGGATTTAATAATGCGAGTTTCGCATTATTATCCAGCTTGGGTGAACAAACGCCAGCTGCGCATCCGTTGCGTAACAAAGGATACACACGCGTTACTGAACAACATTTTAATGTCGGACGTGAGGCACGTGCAACCGACAGAAAAGTGCACTGCCACAATAGCGAAGTGTACAGCCAAAGGATGCACAGGTGATGGCAGGTGGATAAGAGTGTTAATTTCATGTTTACCGCACACACTCGTACCACACGTCTGTACCACGTGTGAGCCGCGCTGCGTTACTTCGACTTTATCGCCGTCTTGCAGAAGACGGCGGCAGAAAAACGATAATGCATTTATCGGGCTCGGCTGGAAAAGAGCAGCGCCGTTTCTCCCACGGCTAAATGGATTTCCGAAGGAGCAATTTATCGTAAAAGTGGAGTAAACGCCCTTTGTTCCGGCCGGCTGTCAGCGCGAGCGATAGTCTAATATCACTTCGCTCGTCGTATTAAAAATTCTTTATAATAACCCATGCCCTTCCGCTCTTTCTTTTTTAATCCTCGATAAGGATCTCGTTTCTTACTGTATCTCTCTCGGAGTCACCTCTTTACATATATATATATATACGTAATTGATCCTCGGTAAATGAGACTGAACTTTAGTAATTACTACGAAGAATTTATTTTAAGCGCGTATTTTAATATCCGTAGAGAGGAAAAAAGATAGTTAATAATATATAATTATACGAGAAAATAATTCTACGAGAAAAGTGGCATTTTTTTTTGCGAGCCTTCGTCCATAATAAAGTTTTTTCACGACTTACGGGTTTTTCATCGTATTTTTCTGAAACTCAGTGTCGTGCCGCTACACATAATCATCATTTATCCGAATCGATATTTCATGCTCTCGTCGAATTACCGTCCTCGCCATCTCGGCGCACGTTTGATAATCCGCGTTATGTCGACATTGTAAGGTGTATCGTAACGCCACTGCGTATCGTAATCTACGCTGTCGTGTTCATTGTGGGCGGCAACGAATGACGACGGGTAGCTGTAACACCGTAGTAATGCGCCATCATTTGTAACGTTGGAGGCGTGATACATGTACAGTATAACGTTACAGGTCTAGCTTTACTCGTGCGGTCTGACTTGCCGCGAGGCGATTCTACTGATACCAACGCGACGTGACGCGGCGGCGAACTTGATAATCCCCGAGGTACTCTTCGGTTTCACCCGAACTATTCCCATGTCGTTTGTATTTTTTATTATAAAGAAGGTCGGAGAAGGTCAGTCAAACGTCGTAAAGCTTACCCGCTGAAATGATCGATAATGCTGACCGATCATCGATTTACGTGATTCTCGTGATCCGAGTATGATTATTTTATTTCAACACGAAATGGAGACTCACACAGTACGAGCGAGAACTCCGTAACCTAAATGTATGCGAAAGTAAAGTAATTGCTTTCTTCTTTGATCTATTTATTTATTAATTTACTTGTCGGATAAACGATAAAATATTTTTTTAAAAGCCTGAAGAAAATTCAAAACATGAAAGCCTGCAGAAAAGCTGTCTGAAAATAACAGAAGTTAAGATGTTTGGGCATTCATCGCATTACATAACTTATTTGAAAATTTAATGAGATAAGAATTACTTGCAAATTTGTACGGATAAATCACAAAGAGAAAATCTATGTAATATTCTGCCACGTGAGCATTTAAGGATCCAGAGTTAATACGACCGCAGAATCGATTCTGCACGGACGGTTATCTCTTTAGCTGTAACGACGACGTTCTTGACGTTTCTTGTGGGAAAATCGAGACCACGATGTTAACCGTTTTCGACTTATTTCGATTGCACCTTACCTGTCCATGGCAAACCATTGCCGTTATTACTAACGACCAGTATAATGAAAGTGTAATAAAGATATAGAAATAAAAAGAGCGAATTAGCAAACATTCCCTTTTGTATTGCCAGGAATTATACGTGCCACACACATCGATTCGTTTTAACGCAACATTGAATTATTAAACATATTATTTCTTGCGCCGTGTATATACGGAGCGTAAATCTGTGAATTTGGTATTGATATGGTCAACGGTTATTATCGGTAACGGAAATCCGGTTTTCGTCGTTGCCGATACCACTGGCCAGCGTTAAATCCAAACTCCTCGCCGGCGCCGATACGGATGACAGACAATAAACTCGAAAATAGATCCGTCTATCGAGCCACCGCGAGCTATACGCATGTTTTTCCACAGAAATTCGTTTTCTCGTTTGAATAAGCGAGAATGGTCTTTTCACCAGGCGAGTCGAAATTGAAAGCCTGCTTTCACGCAGAATATAACGGAGTAACGTCTCGAATGGAGATGAAAGAGTACACGCGAAGGTAATCGCGAATGAATTCAATCAAGTCTTAAAATGTACGCCGTTCCGCCTGTTAGTAATAGACTGTAAAAAGAAACTGCACGGCATTTCGATACAGCACACGGATTTTTATCAAAATAAACCATTTTCGTGTATTAATATACTCTCGTGTATTGAAAATTTAATAGATCAATAATGGCCATTGTACGAGATGATCATCAATGATACATTCAGTTATTAATTACACAAGTACAATGAAGTACAATAATCAAAATAATTTACCCGGCCATTGTTTCAAATATTTATCTTTGTTCTCGATACAGGACCAACCACGGTATCCGATTGAGAAATTGCTTATCGCGGCAATTCATGGGTCAGCCAATAATATTTATAATTAATTCGTAGATGTGAAGGAGCACTTTCCCGGGTTTATTTGTCAGCGACGAGAGAGGGAGCTCAGTGACCTGGTGGTGACCCGGTTTTCAGGCTTCTGGTACACTCCTCCCACGACCTTCTCCCACCTACAAGCACCCAGTTCGCTGGTAGCAGACCCAATTGCTGGTTTCCAACTACCTACCCTCTATTCCCGCGGCTTCTTCTTCCGCCATCCCCGCCAATATCCTTGCTCTATAGTAGTCGTCGTCGTAGTCGTCGTCGTTGTCGCCGTCGCCGTCGCCGTCGCCGTCGTCGTCGTCGTCGTCGTCGTCGTCGTCGTCGTCGTCGTCGTCGTCGTCGCTACTGCCGTTCCTATCGGCACCTGATAGCTTTGACTTCACGATATTACCTGCTTCGATAATTTTCCCACCTTCTTGAGATCTCTAACGCTCAGACACTTTTGTATTCTCGAATCGTCGTTGCTGATATAAACTGAGTCTTTGAAAAAATATTTTGTATATAAAATGTATTCAAATGTATTGCTGCAAAATTTTAAAAATTAAATTTTTATTTATATACTTAATAAAAAGTCATGATAAAAAACCCTCGAATAGTGGCACGGTTAGAAAATCTCATTTGTCTCTCATTAAATATAAAATTATAATATAATTTGCGAGAAATATTATAACGGGTACGCACGTCTTGAACCGCTCTACTTTATTCATGAGGAGAGCTCTCTTATGGAACTGGCCGAAGAGTTTCGCCAAAAGATCGATGAGCCCTCCTTGAGGATGTTAGAAAGTCCGGAGGATTTCTAGAGATTTCTCAAGAATAATTGAGACGACTTCAAACAAAGTTGTGAAGACTTTTTTGCCGAAATCAAGAACAAGTTGGTAGTATTTGGGGATTTCGCGTAACGATTAGTTCCTATTTATTATAATGAACATTTCCAAATAACGTAGAAAGAAGTTACTGGATGATTTATTTTTTTTGTCAGTGTTCAAAAAACTTGAAGAATCGTGAAAAGTACCGCTCTATCGAGAATTCCTTCTCCTCGGTATTCTCCCCAAAGCTGATTAAAGGATTATGCTAAACGCCATTGTGCAGCGCACGGTAATAATGATTCTTCGAATATTGAATTTTACATAGCTCTCTCTCTCCTGGGTACTGACAACGGAATCAGAGGTTTCGGTTACGAATGCTAATTGTGTACGTTATTGGGAACGCTCGAGAAAATCTATTCGATGGAACAAGCAGGCTACCATATATATATATATATATATGATAAAAATGTTTCGCGGTTGCGAGGCATTGATGAATTAATTTCATATGAATATCTGTGCGGTCACAAAATACAAAAAAAAAAGCATTTTGTTATATTTTTTCTCTCATTTATACTCTACTAGAATATATATGTATAATCGAGAAACTTTTTGTGTCAGCATGTTTATGTATCCGCTAAACATTTATTAATTCGTAAATAATAATAATGCGATAAATGTTAAACATTTGTTATTATTTATATATTAATAAACGTATAAATAATGAAAATTTACAAATAACGTGTATAAAATAATATAAAATAGTACAGAAGATAACAGGCGAAGTAAACGCAATCAGTAATGTAGCGTGAAACAGCCAATTTGACAGTACGATCGATGAACGGGTGCATCTCGTTTATGACGAAAATTTTATTGTTTTTGTCTTTTTTCTCGTCTACCTCTCTCTCTTTTTTTAACCGAGAGACAATCGAGACCACCATTTTTTCATTGCAAGGCGAACAACGCTCGACCTCGCTAATGGAATATTTTTCGACGGTTGTCTGGGTGACAGCCATCGTTGTTAGGACCGGTAACAAGTTTTTCCTGCCTTTTGCAAATGTAATACAGTACTGTGGTCAGCTTTCGGGAGGTACAACGATGGCGTAATATTGTTATCTTTATAAGAGTAACATGGAAAATGTAAATGTCATTAGTACTAATTAACCTTATACAAAATAATAAAATAATTTATAATACTTTATAATAACTGAATGAGATAATTGAATCATATGTAGGTACATTTGCTAAAATATGACTTTGTTCCTAATATGACACAATTGCGCAGCATGAAGTTTTTACAATTCAGAACAATAAAATAAAACATAATTTTGCCTAGTTATAAAAATATTCTGCATTTTCTTTCTACTTCAAAATTATTCTGAATATCTATCATACAGTGTACTTTAATTATTACATTTATTTCTACATTACTTTATTATTCTGCATTTTCTTTCTACTTTAAAATTACTCTGAATATCTATTATATAGTGTGCTTTAATTATTACATTTATTGTATTTTTTTTATATTAATTTAATAAACTATTAAATTTTCTACAAATTGATGTTAAATATTCGTTGATATTAGAAACTTGCAAGCTGTTAAAAATGAATGGTCAATGTCACTTATTTTACTCTTTTATCTATTAAATGTGATACCTTCCATTTCAAGAAGAGGCAAATGGAGAATATAGAATTACATAAAAATTTGCATCAATTTCTGATTTCAGTTTATAAGCAAAATAGAAATATATATATTTAAAAATGATAATAAATATTCAAAATAAGCCATGAATTTAATTAATTTTGTATTGACTATACTAACTTATTAGTTATGTAACCGGATACCTAAAGTCCTACGTCCCTCAGGTCTTACACACAGTGTTGTTCTAAAGTTAATTATTTATTTAGTAGTTTAGGTTCCATCCTCATTCTTATATAATATATATTGATCCACGTCTGTTAAGAAAATAACAAGAAGATTAGTGTATACAAAAGTTATAAGAAAAGTCTTACAAAGGATCGATCAGTCATCGATCTCGACTTTAGCTAAAATGGAATAATGTTTCTGGAAAATAACGGACGAAGATTTAATTATATCCAAGTAGATTAATAACTTATTAACTTTTAATTGGTCAAATTATCTCGTGTACGTGCAGTGGGAATTCACATTTAAGTAAAAGGTATAATAATGCAATAACTGTAAAATCGTGATGTTAAAGAACCAATTTATATTTATTGTATTACATTTATTATATTAGGTCATTTTCATATTGGACACATAGGTGGAATTGTTTCGTAAATGGCGGCCATTGTCTCAGCGCGATTATAAAATAGCATATGTGCTGACTTAACGAAGCAATTTACTCAAGCCGACATCGCCGACATCGACTCGAGCACAATGTGCCATCTGCACCCTCTCGGACTCCCAAAGCAGAATTCGGTCGGTGATCGGGAAATTTCTCGTCGACTCCGGGCTTTTGTCTCGCGTTAAAAGCTACTCAGCAAACGTCCATTTACTTGGCTTCTCTCGATCCGGAGCACGCAGTATATATGCGCGCGAGTGAATGTAAAATTTACATGTGTCGGGGTGGATTTGCACAAGGATAAGAGCGGAGGCTATAACGATAACCGAGGAAGGGAGGGTGAAATAACTGTGTGGGCACATTCGCGAATATTTCCCAATATTTTTTAAGTTACTGTTTTCATTGTAATCACAGGCGAGTACCTATTCGCGCAATTGAGAGAGACAAAAATAAAAAATATATATGTATATATACATGTACTGGACACGTATTATAAAATTGTTCGAAATATAGATTCTGATCAAAATTGTTTAATTATTTTCTAGATTTCTAGTATGTATTTTTCGAGAAAAAAAAAGAGGGATAATTCCGATTGAAATCCACTCCATGTTTCAATACGTGTCCTGATAGCGTGATGGTGTAACTGCAGGTTATTTTGCAATGCTTTGTTGGCTTCGTTTAAAATCTAACGTTTCACCAAAATGAGACTTTACAGTAACAATTATTATTGTTTGTTACACAAACAATTATTACATAGGTTTTCAAATAATCGAATAACAATTTTCATATTTTGTATTAAGATTTCAAATAGTAGGTATAAGCGATCACAACACTACACAGAAATTACTGATATATGACAAATTAATATCGATGTTAAATTAGACGATTATTATGGCATATCTCAGTTAGTTTAATTATAAGGCATTATGATATATAGCCACTTTGTAAAATTACTTCTCCTTACTTAGAGGCGAATGCATTTCTCAAAGAGACGCTCCACGTGTCACGCTGTACCTGTTAAAGCGTAGTAATAATTTCGCGTTACTTGCGTGTAATGCGATTATAACAACGTTGCAGGGGAAAGCATTCGATTATATGCCCTTGTAAATTTGGCTTTGGCATGGTAATTAATGCGGCATAATAACACACTCGTGAGATGTATATATATATATATATTTATTATATTACATATATCGTTTCAGTCGACGACGTTTCAGCTATTAAACACGTGTTTATAAATTCTCTCAAATTATTAAGTGTATATGTACATACATTGTAAAATGCGGATTACAGTAATGCGTCGTGTTTACCTCGTACAAACGCTTTGTCGCTTTTATGGTATCTCATATCATAAACATGAATCCTTTTTTATTTGTCATACGTAAACACGTGAATAACATTCAGATAACGTTGAGCGATTTTTTCACAAAAGCGTGAAAGGGACTTTATGGACCGTATAACCATCTACTAGCTTTCATATCGGATAACTTTCATCTTTACTCATACGCTTCCGCTGTTCGTTCACCACACACTATTGACTTCCGCGAAACCTCTCGTTGAACATCAGCGAGAAAGAAACGTGCTCGACGGCTGATAATTTACGACCATCGTACGATGAATGCTGGGCATTTTATTTTCGTCGTACGGGACCAGATCGGAATCCGGTTTACATCCCACGTCGTTCTATCGCGATTGGATACCGCGTCTTACTTCGAGTCTTCGGGACGATCATTTCGACGTGTCTCGCAGAAATAGGAGAGACTCTCATCGATCGTTGCATCGATCGAGCGCGTATTGCCTCGACACGTTCGAGCACTCATCCAGTTAAAACGTCGCGAACAAACGCGACACTCCAACAGAGTTGTTGATTTGAATTTGTCATTCGCACGTATGTACTCGTACACCTATACAAACACACCCACATACACATACGTCTACAGTAACTATATTTATATAACGGATAATTCGATTCGACGAGGCAGATTACGTAGCAATGGCTTCTCGTGCACTTAATCGATATCATAATTGCGCCCGTAATAGATCGCCTGCGCGTAACTAACTCGTTATTGAATCCTTTTCAATTCTTTTCTTAGTCTTTCGATATAAAGCCGGACTCGATAATTGAAACGTATTGTCTTAAATTTGGCGAGACAATTTACCTCAAGTGTCGCGGATTTCCTCCTCTCGCCCTCCCCGGTTTTATTCCCCGAGTTCGATATACTTTGTACAGAGAGAAACATTTGTCCGTATTTTATAAGCAATATTTAACCAATCCAAACAGAATTTCTCGTCTTCCCGCCAGCTTCATTAACTACTTTCGTGCGCTTGAAAATTTACCTCAACGTATTCGTCGCCACCCCCGCTTTTTTTATTATACTTCACGATGGAGATCTGAAACTTTTATTGCAGCGCAGCGTCCATCCGTCTCGCTCGCCCGCTTTCCTCCGCTTAAGTTTGAAATATTCCCGACTCGTCGACGACATCCTTTTTGTGTCGGGCAAAAGAGTTCCTTACTCGCGTAAGACGCGACCGTACACTCTTATAAATCGTCAAAGCTTTCCAACTTCGTGTTAATTGAAAATTCGAAAAATGTCTTCTACTTTCGATTATCGTTATGAACGCTGTTTTAATATACTTTATATAATAGTATAAATATTTAAATTGTTGCGAATATCACGGT
Source organism: Cyphomyrmex costatus (assembly GCF_001594065.2). Lineage (NCBI taxonomy): Eukaryota > Metazoa > Arthropoda > Insecta > Hymenoptera > Formicidae > Cyphomyrmex > Cyphomyrmex costatus. Next base: position 427,796 of record NW_017280156.1, read on the forward strand.
ATAAAATCGAGTTTATTCTGAAATTAATTAATTGCACAATGTATATTGAATACGCAGTGTCCTGCAATCACCATTCGCAAGAGAATATTGGAAAAGCTTTATCTTCTCATGTGTAAAACAATTTTACAATTGACCGCGCATTCGCAATCGGTCGCCTTTGTGATTCAAGTTTTGATGATCTTCTTAGTAGTTCGTGCATTGAATGAGAGAAAAGAAAGGAGTGAGTTATAAGCTCATTTTCTCGCGCGCGGTCTAATTTCCTGGCCAGTCTTTTCTCCAACATTTCGTAAGTATAGCAGAGGGCTCTCTCGTTCCAGGTAGCGGACTTCCGTTAACCGGATATCGGCACGCGTCCGGAATTAAGATGTCATCAACCGTAATCCCTAATGATCGCGAATCCCGGGACGAAAGGTCCCGGTAATCCCTGAAGCAGAAGCTAATCCCGGAACGTGCCCCGTTCGTCAGCGACGAGTCTACAGCGCGGACACGCGCGGCGGCGGATTCGTTCGCAAAATTTCATTTTCACCTCCGTCGAAACTCCGACGTAATCTCCACAGCTTCTCAAATACGCGAGCCATTTCTAATTCCGAGCAAATGTGTCGGACTGTGAAAAATAAATACGAACGTATTCGCGCGCGTTCCCATTAAAGTTTAAGTGAAATCGCTAAGAACGTGGATGGAAAATGCAACGGAATAATTCCCCAAATGAAATTTGTTACCAAGTTCGCCGTAGTCCAATTTCTCCTTTGTAACACGCCTCCTCTGTTTCAAAATCGAAACCTCATTCCCCGATTCTATCTATCCCATTTTCCCTCTTCTTCTTCACTCTCTGCCTGTCTGTCCTCGCGGGCCCCTCACTCTCCCTCTCTCGTTTTCATTTTCTCTTCTTCATCTCTTACAGCTTTTCTTTTTGTTTCATTTTTAGACCACTCGTTAGGAATGCTTCTCATGGATTCCACGTATCCTAGCTGTATAATGTGAACGCGCAGAAAATTCTGGCATTGAATTCTCAGTGAGCTTTGCAAACGCAGCTTTGAACTGGATTTCTCATTCAGTCGGCACGTTTACTGAAAAATTCTAAGCGTCCCGTAACGGCCTTACTCGATGACAATCTATTCTCTCCTTTTCCTGTCTCGCTTTCGGGGGTTTGCTACCGGATTCCTTTGTGTCAGTTGGTGAAATTACTATAGGCACAAGGATGGTATTTTCGAGAAATAAAGGTCCTCTCCTGAGTTTTCTCTGGATATCCGTCAGAGGAAAACGTAATTACGTTGAAGAAACGTAATTTAGTTATAGAAAGTTGCACGATTGAGAGAACCGATAATTATTAACTCCCGGTTCGTTAATAATTCTTTCACGATAAGGAAACTCATAAACAGGAAAGTTACATGACAAAATTTTTCCCGCATAACTCGTGCTGTAATTTTTCTCACGACGTTTGCGTATGCATCGTTTCAAATACGAGAGACGACAGCCGTTCGTTTCTGTCACATGCAGGATATCCGGGATGTGTAATCCTTCCATTCGAGCGAGCGTAAAAAAGCTTCACTGCGAGCTCGATTCATCGCTCGTGACTATTCCCTCTCTTGTCGGGTGAATTTTTTTTTTTTACCTTCCCTCTCTTATTATTCGATATCTTTAATCTCTTCGATCCTCTCTGATTAACCGGGCTAAAAGATTTCTGGGAATTAGTTACGTTAATATGTCACAACTGAATTCAATGCCGCTATCATCCGCTGTATGACGATTTTCTGATGATCCCTCGATCGAATGATCCATCATTGGATGCTGAAAAGTTTGGTTTCACAAAATGCTTTAGTGGAAAATAAACATCGATAAAGAGATGCAGATTTATTCAAATTTGCTTCACGACAAACGGACTACGTTTGTGCAGTAAAGTTTCCTCCTTCGTCGTTGTTCCGCGTCACTGAGTTTGTTTCAATCGGAGAAACGCGTATATAGACGTAGCTTTGCTTGCTTTGTGACGAACGATTAAAAGAGGTGACAGCCTGGTATCGCTTTGTTTAACGGCGTTGTTCAGCCAGCTCTCGCGTCTCTCTCGCGTTTCCTTTTCTCGTCTTTTTACCATCGGTTGTGCGACATCGCCGACATCCTAGGTGGAAGGTCTCTTTGTCTCTCCATTACTGTGATTATTGGGAGACACGCGCCGCGGAATTTTCATTTCGCTCGTTTTTTTTTTTCGTACGCGCAAACGAGCAGTCTGTTTATTCAGTCTTATTTAGTTTTCGATTTTATAACAAGTGTCGAGGCGACTTGGTCTTATTTCCTTTTCCAACTTTACAACAAGTCAGATACGATTACACGATTCAGAGTTGCAATATATTTTAAAACTTGTTTCTAGAATTTTCAAAACTATTTTTAAAGAATTTATACAAGAAATTACGTTCAATTGAAGAAGAGAATAATTGTATTTGCTTATTGAAAATGATTAAAAAAGATTACTTAATTAAGCTCTTTCTTTTCACCATTCTTTGAACTGAAACTCTATTATATTTATCAAGCAAATTTAATTTTAGATCATATCGACTCACATCCGCTTTTACACATCAAAGTCATGGCTCTACATTATCAATTTAGGGCATATCCATTTTTTAGGACTTTTCCTGTTACAGCGCATTGCCTTTGTGGAATTCTTTTTCAGACTCTATAAACTGAAAATCCGAGTTCGATGATAAAAATCTTGCAAGAAGGATATAAATATATAATAGAAGTTAACATATAAAGTTAAGAATGAAAATAAAAATTTTAAAACAAACTATCGTAACTAAGTTTAACTTTACGAATTGTAAATATAATATCTATCGAAAAAGATAGATAAAAAGTGTATTTTTATGTAAACTAAATTTTAAATATGAGAAATTAAAAATTTTTAGAGCAGAAGATGTATTAAAAAAATTTTTTATTTATTATAAAAGAACTAACCCAATTAGAGGGTATAAAAATGCATTTGACATTTGATTTTTTTTTCATTTTAGCATTTTTATCAATTACATAGATTGTAAATTGACATCTTTCAAGCATGATTCTCTAATCAATGTGATTATAATGCAATTTGTATGTATATATAGTGTTAGATGAGAAGGTAAAATGAAAATATAAGCGACTTTAAAACTCAGAATGCGATCTCCCACAGTAGCAACTTCAGAATTAACTTTGACTGGAGACGAGGGCACTCTAACGATGCTTAACTTTGATGGGTTTCACCCAGCTCCGCTGCCGTTTTCGCTAGGCGAATTAAGGCTCGCGGGATATCGACTGGTGATCGATCGCGGGTAATCTGGGTCGAATTGGAGAAGCGTAAAACCTATAGAAGAATACACTGTTATAATGGTTCCCTAGCGCTTCGCGCTTTTCCTAGTCCAACTTTTTAATCGCATCGGAAAGTCAGTTGTTCTTTCTCCGCAGGAGGACCGAAAGGGTTTAACTAGGATCGCGCGATAATAACGACAACGAAATTGATTGCGAACTTTTCTCGTCGTTTTTAAGAAACCAAACCTGTTTATACGCGGAAGTACTGAAATTTTTCTACACGGAGAAGAGAGAGAAGGGAAAAAAGTCAACTTTAAATTAGTAGGGGAATTTATATTATTTGAAGTTAAAATTCTAGAATATGTCGTTATATTACGATATATCGATTGTCAGGTATGAGATACTGATTATGTGATGAAGTATTATTACTTATCGAAATAATCAACATTTCGATATGTATATATCATACAATATCTCATTATAAGTATTCTCTTGTATTTTGTGCTTTTTGTATAAAATCACACATAAGTAGAATTTTCCTAAATTCTAATACGAATTATATAGATTCTCTGAAGTGGGCTTAACGCCAATCCACCCTCAAGCGCAAGGTACATAACGCTCGGTCTGTTTCCTTATTATACCATGTAACTCTACGGTATGTCTATGTACATTATGCTTGAACAAGAACCCATTCCTCGATTGTCGCAATGAACACTGTCGACGTAGCTAAAGATAACTCTATACCGTTGGAATATAAAGCTACCACGCAGACTCCTTTGACTCAGTCTCCTTAAGAATTTATCAAATTGTTGAGATATCGACGACGCCATCCGTTCTTTCTTTTTTTTTTTTATTCTTTATTCTGTATTCTGCACGCGGACAGCCGACATTAAATCGACTCTCGTCGATCCTGCCTTGTTGTCGTAAGTTAGTCTCCAGTTCTCGGGTTATTTTCACGAACGAATACGATTACGGACGAGTCTTCGGAGGAATACGCAAGTTCGCCTTTGTCAATTGCGAGAAGCTTACAGTTGTCTGTGCTTGCTACTTTTGCAAAATTGAGGCATGACCGACTTTTGTGACATTGACATTCCATCGAAATTGTTCGAAGGTTACTTGGCATTGTACTGTAAGTATATAGAATTGTTGCTTTCAAATCATTGATTTACGCTTAGGATAATACAATACATAATGGATTGCATTAACAGCTATGCATTTACAAGGATGCCTTGTGATACGCGACTCAATTGAATTAGGTCTTAGCAAGCGTGAGGCAATTACATTAAAATAAAAGGACATTGATTAAATATTGGATTGGAGGAAAAGTTTTGCGATTTCTGTTAGCTCAAAACTATATGTATAATATCTTCATCAAAATTGAACAAAATTTAAATTTCAGAAAAGCGTTTTAAAGCTTGAAATCTATTATCAAAAAGTTTTCATAATTTTTTAGTTCATGCGAATTTGTGATAATTTTTACATATAGAAAACTACAAAAAAAAAGGGAAATTTTTCTTCTCACTGCGTCTGTCATGTGCCAGAAAAGAATTTACGAAAATTTTTAACTATCTAACGTGAAAGCTTAAAGTTTTTTCTAAAAATTTGTTTTTAAAAAATGTTTCTATGATTTTTTGTTTCTGAGTTATTCGCGAGTTAAGTAAAGGAAAAAATCATTGTACCGCAATTAAAACATCAGATTCTTAAAGCTGAAACTTTGCATTATCGAATGGTATAATCGCTAATTTTTTGAATGTACAATTTTGAGTTAATAAAATATCGCAGAATTTTTCCTCGAACCTAATAAAAAGAGAGCTTTTTTTATTATTACGTATTTTTCAGATGTTTTAAGTAAAATCATTGAGCATTTCAAAGAGTTTTGTATTGTATTTATTGCGACTACAATGTGCCACAATCAGCCAACGTTACCGTCAATTAATTTTGGGTTTTTCTATATCAAATTATCGCCGAATAATTTACGCATGTATAATGCAGTAACGTAATTCGTATACTAAATTATCTATAATTATCTATAATTATGTAAAAACAATTTGCGATTTCCTGTCATTATTATTCAAACTTCGGCAAACTAAAAAATGGCGTTTTACTTCGCAGGCATAATTTTAAACGTTATTCACAATGCTCGTTGGCATGTACTTTCTTTCAACCTAAATATAATTTTCTCAGTAATAATCTTTCGCAAATTTTTCTAGCTCAGGGATTATTATAAATTGCACTTTTAACGTAATTACCTTTTTTATTTAATTTAAATATAAAATAATATGGAATAAGGCATAATAGAACACACAGAAGTATTTTTAATTATTTAAATTATTACTTGTTTTTTTTTTATATGCTACGTAGAACATAAAATCTCCATAATTATTCAGTTTCATTTTGCATTATTTTAGCTCGGAAAACTCATTATTGTAACGTATAACATTTTTATTATAATGAAAATCTTTATTATAAAGTTAAACATAATCGAGAAAGGATTTTATTAATACAGTTTAAGAGATTTATCCGTAAATTAAACTTGTCCACAGCGTTGACGTTTATTGTTTCGGTTAATGAGACGTTGTGCGACGTGTACTGGGGGCTTATGACGATCTCTTGTGTCGATATGAGGTGCCAGTAAGAAATTCAATTAAGCAGTCGCCGTAGGAGAGCCACGGCACCAATAATTTCACCGAGTTGGTGTGTGTTGCCGATTGTTTAGTCAGTTCAGTGTGAAAGCTCGCGTCTCGCGCGCGCGACTGACTAATTTAATCGCGTAAATGCACCGTCGCGTCGTAGTAACGCGGATGAAAGCGCGCATAACTAAAATGTACAGAGCCCATTCGCGGGAAATCGATACTCAATAATTGCACCCACTCGCAGGAAATCGATACTCAATAATTGTGCCGTACAATATTTTTCCATCCATGTTCGACAAGCGATCGCGATGCTCAAAGCGATCGTTCTCCTATATGAATCCCGTTTGACAACAGGACTCCAAAGTAAACGAAAAATTCGCTGAAAAATTAGAACCTTGAGATTTAGTGGGTCATCGAATTTTTTTGAAGAACATGACGACGGATCACGAATCTGTCGCGAAATAAAGCCGTGTTCTTGCACGAGAGAGACATCGCGACACGCGCCACGACTACGTGTGCTATGTTTTATTAGTTGAGGTTTATTAGATTACAAGATCTATCTCGTAACACAGGTGAACATATAGTGGCAGGCATGAGGGAAAGAGAGAAGAGGGAAGAGCGTGGGTGGCGGAGAGACCAGGTAAATCCGGGTCACGTCGAGCCAGCAACCGGATGCTAGGCCCGGCCCAACCTCAACCACCTTGCTCGAGCTGTAGGTCATCTTTTGCCCTTAACGTCATTCCTTCGCTCTCCTCGTCCTTTTTAATTATCGCCATTTGCTCCTCGAGCACGGAATTTCTCCGTCATACAGCGACGCTTAAGCGCGCCCTTTTTGTGGTCTTTAATAATGGCGAGAATCGTGATAAAACGATAAGAATGCTCTCGATATTGATGTCAAGCTGACTAATCGTTCTGAATTGAGCCGGCCACACATTTAAAAAGAATCCCACGCATTTCATTGCATTTCAATCCATTACCAAAGAAAGCAACAGAAATTCCTTTTAGGTTTTATTGTACTATATTCCAATGTTTCGTACATACGTTTTCTCATCTTTGAGTTTACGCGTTTTTTTTTTATATTACGATTCGAAGAATATAAAATTATTGATAGAAAAGGAATGAATATTTATAAGTGCAAGAAATTACGGAATCTTTTTAAACGAGTAAAAGAAAAGGGTTCTATAATTAGCAATTTCAATTAGTATAATTTCGATTGTAATCTCGTAATTAGCAATTTTAATTAACAATTTCGATTTTGAAAATAAACGGAATCTCTTATTTCGCATTTAATGAAAGCGCTTTTGCGTTGTAGCGAGAATTGTTCATTCTTATTCATGTGAGTTCGGGCCATTCGATATTTTGTCAGCAGAAGCCAAAAAAGGAAGATAAAACGTATAGTACGCATTTTCGTCTGCAAGCGAACGCGGAACGCTCTGTTTCGCGACTATGGCCGCAAGCGAATGCATAATCGTATTAGTAGCCCAGTAGTGGCGCATTGGGACGGGATCTGGCAACTCCTTTCGAATATATGCACATCGTACATCCTCGTAAAAATGTTATATTTCACGATGACCCAATTCACCCGCGCGTATCGCGTCGCGCATCGCCTCGTCGAACAATCCGGATGAATATTTTGGTAACGCATTCCCGGTCTGTTGCATCGTTTTGCAATTTAGATGCTGATGTACGAGCAGGTTATTGATTCTTTTAGCTCAAGTATTCAAAATATTTGCGATGGGGAATAGTAAATAATGGGCACCTACACCCTCTCGTTCGACGACGTCAAATTCAACCGCGCCACGTCGAGACCGGATACCGCAAATCCCACCCATTTTACTCCCCTCTGGCTTTTTGCCGGGGCAACGTTCAATCTCATTAGCAGTCCCTGACACGCCGTTGACAGAATTCCGAGACGTTTCGAATGCGCACATCGAGAATATCGAGATTCGCACATCGATCGCGAGCGAAGTCATGAGAACAACAATACATGGTCGTTACGTGGATATGTTTCCCATGTTTAGGCAACGTGAATTGTATACATATTAGAGCAAACGTTGGCAGGAAGAAAAGCAAGAAACGCGGAAACATGTCGAGTTCTCCGTGGAGTGGTTAGGACCATAAATTCTGCGATACAATGGGGACAATGCGTTAAGGGAAATGTATAACGCGGAAAGAAAAAAAATCTTCATCGTTGTGTTTAATATAAATGATAAGAAAAAACAGGAAGAGAGAGAGAAAAAATAAAAGGGAAAATCGCGCTTATTTTCAATTTCACAGGTGTGACTCGTTCGGTATTAATTATCGGCATGCGAGACAAGTGCCGAGCGTTCATTAATGCGAAGAGCGAGAAGATTCGTGCACTAATTTTTCTTTGGCAAATTCCGGCCTCTGTACTCGCGAATTAATTACGAACTGAACGCGACTCTCATCATCGAGAACACCAGAGACTACATCGCGGACTTTAATTAACATGACACGCGATTCTTTCAACCGTTCATGTGAGTATTAACGGAATATCATGGGAGATTCATGAACTGTGCGCAGGCTTCTTCTACGATAGATATATTTCTTGTTTGCGTAGTGCTCGAGAGCGCAATTACAGAGATATCCGTTGGTACCAAAGGCACAAAATGTTGGAACAAAAACGCGTAATCTATTTATGAATATTTTACTGCGACTATGTCTCTCTCTCTTTCTCCCTTTCTTTCTATTTTTCTCTCTCTTTCCGTATAATGAGTAAGGCGAGAGAAATTTACCGCGTAAAGATAAATTATTCAGTGAACGTGTGAATACAAGCAATAAACTAAACTATGAGCATAACAATGAACTGAACATGAATATAACAATTCAAATGTTCCATAGTCGTAAGATAGTTGTAATTCTTCGTAAAATTGTTATTTGCGCGCGCAAGTATTTATGGATATCGCAAATATTTGAACAATTTAATCGCGTTTTTTTAACGGATGGGCTAATAGTTGAGCAATAACGCTAGGCGGACTACGCGAGCGGGCACGAAAAATGAAAGGTCCTGTGGAAGATGCTCGACAAAATTAATTAACGTCGACGTTGCTAGCACTGCGTGTTATTTTCCTTCCTCTCTACCGTAACAAATTAATCCTTGCGCGGATCAAAGGGAGAGGTTGCCTTGCGCTGATTCCTGTATACATTTTGTGGAATCGCGAGAATTTCCACGGGTAGATAAGGCGAATCTCACAGGATTGGAATTCCAAAGAGAGAACCGAGCGGTTTCTCATTACCTTATCTGTTCTCATCGCGCACCTTTACCACGATGTCAGACGGTAACCAAAACAGGTATTGCGTCTGTATTGCAATAAATCGTAAATATTTTCCTACAGATCACAGTACAAGGTTTCATTAACAACATCCGTAGAAAAGAATTCGTATAATTCGTGCGACGCTCAGCGTGAGATACGCCCAATTTAACAAAAAATGATTATTATGCCCTTCGATTTATATTTCACCATTTTATTAGTTCCGTTTTTTCAATCATCAAGAAGGCTATTCGCTTCTCAAATTGCATTACTTTCGTTTCTCTCTTTTGTACGTGTTTCTTTTTGTACCGTATATTTGCTCACTTTGAACATTAAGCGCGAGAATTTGTATTTTGCAAAGATCAAGTGATCCCACATTACATTTCTAATTTGCGGAATTTCCTCTTGTTTGATATTACTGCGAAGAAAGGGAAAATTCATCTTTCTAACCCTTCCGTATAGTCGCAGCTGTCCGTTTCGAACGCGAGTTGTATGCCTCGGCATTGTAATAATTATCGCTCGAAAGCCCATTTCTCGTCTCTGCCGATAACGATGCAATCCGATAACTGCCGCTAGGAAGAGTCATTCCCATAGCCACATCGAAGATGTCGGCAACGTTAATTATAACTAGGGCAACTCTTGGATCTTTGTAATTAAACGTTATATTGCTTCGTAGCAGATAGGAGATACGTCTGGCGATGATATATTTGATTACATTTGCTGATGTTTTCGACAAAGATTTTAATTATAAATATCGACTCGTTCCACTTCTATTTCTCGCATTCACAACGCGAAAATCTCATTCGTCGATTAATGATTCTTTATTGAACATGTAGGACGCAATATGTGCTTATTAAGAATTATTCTGTATTTTATTGTCCAATATAAAACATACTTACAAGCAAGATTTTATATTTGTACATATAAATAGAGAAAAATGCGGGATGCCCATAAATTTTCCAGAATCGTAAGTCCAATAACGTAGCGTTTATCATCTGTAGCCGTATACGCGGAAAAATATCCCATCACGAAATTGCCCACGCGACTCACAATAGAGCAGCACGTCGCGTTACGTGCTTGGAAATATCTCAGGCTTTATCGGTATTCATGAAACTTTTACTCAGCTAAAGAGACGCTCGTAAACTGTGATTATACTTTAGAAAACTATCTGTTAGTCGATCCGTTTGATAAAGAAAAGTTAACCCCACATGGACAAATACTCTCTCTTTCTGTATTCTTGGTTTATCCTGCAAAGTTGTCTTGGCGTATAAGTGGTATCTTTCAGGAACAAGCTCCGTATATGTCTGAAGTCAGGCACGGAAGAAGTTGTGCGGTGAGTCTCAGCAACGGGATGAGTAATGGGCAGGTCTGCGTACTGTAGCTAGCAGTTTGTCGTCGAAACTAACCAACGTCCCTGGCAGCTCATTTCGCAGCAGGGCACGTAATTCAATTTCCATGTAGCGATTCCCCTGCCCTGGCCTCGTGCTCGACCCTCCCTACCTACCGGGCGAAACCCGAAATTATCTCGGGGCGTCACTTTGCCAGAGGCGCGAACACATTCTCCGGATGTTTGCACGCGCCACGAATGTCAAAGCAAGTCTATTATCGCATCGTGCCTGCCTATGACTTGTCATATTATACAAAATAACCCTAATGAGATTATCATTAATCCCAAATGGATTTCTCTCTGTTTCGACACTCTCCGTTTCATTCGTTGCAGTCTTATAGTAATATACCTTTTTCCATTCCATTTTTATTTGAACTTTTATAAATCTCCTGGTATAAGTATTACTAAACTACTAGAGTACGTTATAGAAAATATTTCATTTGTCCTTTTTTTAAAGTGATACCGATGATAGTTCTGTGTAAAAGTACAGGATTAAATCGAGTACTCCGATAAAAGTGGTTTAGTTAAGAAACGACGGAAGGATAATAAAGGTGAAGGCGACGGTCCTTTTAATCTTGAGAGGATAAGAGTGCTCGAGGACGAAATCCGACGATGATACTGAGAGACACATTGTTCATTTCGACGATATAAAACGGGATTGTGCGATCCGACGCGAACTGGCTTGACTTCGTTCTTTCAAAAGTGACTTTCCAAATGTGAGGAGAATAAGATTTTCTCGGGAATTAAGGAACCTCCCTCACTTTTTCCATCTCGGTAAAAGTCAGGACGACTTTATATATACTTTCATCCTCTTTCTATCTCTTTCTCTTTCTCGAGGCATAGAAGTCTCCACTCTGATTCTTATCGAAATTTGACAAACCGATGATTTATTCCGAAAAGTTCGAATTGGATCGCGATATTAAAGATTCTGCGCACAGAGTGACTCAAGTAAATTCGCATAAAGAATATGATAGGTATGCTTCTTTGACTCTTTAGGATGCAGCGACAACCGCGTTCCGAAGATGAGACCAATCGCAGGATTTTCCGATTCTTAATTACAATACTTCTTTCCTCTTCCGATGTATGATAATCTCGATGTAACTAACTGCATACATTCTACGAATCAAAGGGCTACCCATCGGAATTTTTTACAATTCAATTTGTCAATCGAATCTGGCGAGTGAATAGAGCCTGTTAAAAGTTTCGCCACGCTCTTTTTTCTCGGCGAGTACGTCCCGAGCTAGCGTAATCGCGTTTGTCACGCGAGAACCGATGCTGAGCGGGACGCTATAGCGAATAAACGTTACGAACTGATTCCAATTAAGAGCTATTATAGGGTCGTTAATAATGGCGCGCAGCACACGAGGTCGATAACGTTGTTTGGCAGATTGTAGTGCGCGCCAACTGTAATGGATTGCAAGGGACTGTTACAAATCTCAGTATCATTAAGTCCCAATGACATATATTATTTGAACCGTGTAAACTTTTCACACGATTCAATTCTTCGAAGCATTAAAATCTTCGAGAAATAAATACTTCACAAGATGTTTCATAAATTTCATTCTGACATATTTTGATATTTCCTTGTAGAATATTATTCTTGTTCGAACATTAAATTACAACTCATCTGAGCAGCCTGGTTCATAACAGTAAATTGCTTCTAATTTTTGCTATTCTGAATAAATTTCTTAAATTGTTGTCTGTGAATTTTTCTAGGATGCCTAACGAGAACGTGTGTGCCTGTGGCGTAGTCGTGGGTCTGCCGAAATGCCAGGGAAAGTTTGCCATCCTTTTACCCAAGACGAAGGGTAACAAGTCAGAGGGCAAGAGTTCGCGGAAACAATTCGAAGAAGGGCAAGTACCGAAGACTCGAACGTCGAATGAGATCGGAAGCAGCAGCACAGTGACTGAGTCCACGAGATCCACGATGAAGAGCAGCAAGCACGAGAAGCGGCTCACTCACTCGCGGAGGACTCGAAGTGCCGACAGAACCGAATCGCATTATACTTATATCGGTCAGTCAATTTGCATATTAAGTTTAAACTTCGTTAATATTATCATACACGGAAAGGATTTTTCTTAAAGTCTACCCTCTGAAAACATGGTAGTGTTGTGATATAATATAATATTTTAAAGATTTTTACCATGCACATTGGTAAAATTAATCAAACTTTATATATATATATATATAAAATAAGTTTGATTAATTGAATTATACTATTGTATTCCTTTGATATTCAAGTATAGATGAGATTGTAAAGTATATATAGATAAAAATTCACTAAAAATAGAGAAAAAGATAGAAAGGATGTTGTATTTCTTTGTTTTTGGCATTACGTAGATTCGGGCTCAAGTATCCTCGGTGGTGGGATTCGTGAGAACACCATACCGGAAGCGCTGTACGCCACCATACCGGATACACCAAATGCGAGTATCAATGAAACTGGGAGTCGACCAAATTCGCAGAGCAGATCGCAACCTGTTTATTCCGTAATTCCGTCTATGACGTCGCCACCGCCGACGTACGACGTTGCAATTGCAAAAACGTGGCAGGTGAGATTCACTGCAGTTTATTTTTGTTATACGTTTTTCTTTCCGCTTGATGTTGATGCGCAATAAATAAAAGAAGTGTTGTTAATGATATTGCTTCTCACAGCGTGGAGTTAAATTCGATAGTAAATCATTTCGTAATAATTTCTGGTTTGTAACATCCGAGCTAATTTTCGTGAAATTAAACATGTATGTATGTGTACACAATACGCAAAGCAGCATTGAATTTATTATCTCTTAATTTAAATTTAATATAATATGATAACAACGTAATGATGTGGCATCTTCATAAAGTAAATTTAAATATTTCAATATTAATCTGTAATAGTAAGATCGTTTATTGTAATTAAATCTATTATTTATATTTCTCTCTCTCTCCCTTTCTCTCTCTTGTCCTATATATAAAATTCTACGGTCATGTGTTCCAAATAACAAAAATTAAATTCCTGCAGAAATGAAATCTACATAAAATATGTACGAACGTTTATATCACCAATTGGCGTTTTAATCGAGTTCCCTGGTCGTTGATCCATATTACATAAAAATCTATCAGTTTATTTGACTCCGTCACTTGCCCTCTTGATAAAATTGAGAACTCTTGCGATCGTCGAATTTAGGATCGCCGTTGCTACCATCCAAAGCGGCGTCCTGAAAAACAATACCAACTACATCTCTCACGGGGAAATAATTTAATAAATAATTCTATGTTATTACTTCCCTACAAACTGCCTTTTCAATGAACTAGTATTTCAACGAAGATAATATTGCGCAGTTACCGTTGTACAATGAAGTTTCAGAGCAGTACAAGCGGACAGCAGTTCCCGACAGCGGTCAATATTCTACAATGGCCACAATCGGCATTCGGTCATTTGTAAGAGCGTAACGCTCGTAAAGCAATAACAACTGGTAGGACAATAGTTACAAATTGTCATCGTATCCCGCGTGCTTTAAATGATATAACCGGAATATTAATTCCAGCAATCGTAGATACTCTGTACTACTGGCGAATTCATACAACGCTCCAGTCACGACACAGCATATCAACGACGATATACCGGTACGCTTCGCTTCGGCTAGTTCCGCCCGATAAAGCCGGTTATTCAATCACATAATATCTCGAGTTATCGAAACAAATTATCGCTCCGTACTGCGGGTACGCGGTCACGATAGCTCTTGCAGGAATGTCGTCCGTCACCCGATGTGTATTCCGCTGCGCAATTCTGTGACGAGCAGATGACGAGGAAATTGGCAGCGATCTAACAATCAGTCACATCCCTCCCGAAACGTCCCGAAGATCGATAATCGAAACGAGGCGTGTTTAGACTAGAACACTGTAATGGATCTCGTGCGCGGTACAATCGCAAATTGGCCTTTTGTGGGCCGCCAAATGAGTTATTAGTAATTACAATTAGTAATTAGTCGATGTTGACGACCGACTATGATTACCAAAACATCAATAGATCTCGCGGCCGTTATGCAAACAACGCGACCCTGCAATAACAAGAATTGCAATTACTATATATATTACGCTTTTACAAGATTGGTTGTATAGTTTTTACGAAAATGAAAAAATTACTTTAAATAGGATAACGATGTTTAACAAATTGCGACACAATTGCAAACGAGGTGAAAAAGAGAACGAAATTAAAAACCAATTAGAAACATTTTTATAATTAATCAGTTTTCAAAAGGGACAATTTTATATGTAAAAATATTTAAACGTATGCATTTATTTAATTATGTATCAATATTCAAATACACTCGTTGACGTGTATATAAGATAATGAGTTACTATACATTATTCTGGTGTGTAGTATGCTTCGTTATTTTTATAATGACAAACACTGATATCGTTTTTTGTTTTTATTGGTCAATTGAAATAACAAGATATGCATAATCAATATCTTTATGTAATAAGTGATATATTTTTGATATCGGTAACTAGTGCTAATTTTATGAAATTATTATTAAAAAAAGGATAGGTTTAAATATTAAAAAATTTTACTAGATTTTTACACAGATGTGAAAATAATAATTTTATTAGATTATCAAAATAATTATTTAATTTAAGACATTCAATCTGTGGTTATTAGAATGTCAAAACTTTTCACAATATTAATCATCAGGCTTAAGTTCCTTAAATTTTTATACGTATATTTTAATAAAATTATTCTCTCCATGTATAAATAAAGTACATATACATAGGAACGTAGAAAATATATTTATCATCATGATAGCGCGTTGATAATATGAACGTAACACCTCGAAATATCTGAATCTGGTTTAATGTCCGGTCTGGCGATTTTACGAAACAGAGTATGGAATAAATTACGAAAAGCTTGTCAGACTCTATTTCGAAAGTCTGTTTATCGTCTTGTATAAGCTCCAGTTGTGCATACAACATGTTGACAGCTCATATCTCATGCTGTTTTATGTATGTCTTACATACATATGCGAAAACACTAGAATGTTATTTGCAAAATTTATCATGTATTATAACTGACAATACATCAGGATTGATGTTCTAGGCATTACACGGAAATGATGTTGAAACATATGACGTTGAAATATCCTTTTCATCTTTCCCAATCAATCTGCATTCTGCGCATGTGTGATCAACTAAAACTATTATGGTCCAAATTTAAGCAGCAATCCCTTCACGGCATAATATATAGTCCCTCTCTCTCTCTCTCTCTCTCTCTCTAGATTAATTTCAAAATATTCAAAATTTTAAATTTATATTTTATATATTTTTTTTACAGTAAACAATGTATTACATAATGGCTGTACTATAAGTTTTTACAAACAATATCGATCCGTAACGACACAATAAAAATATTTTGTTCATGCCCTCGATCGAACATTAACATGCATTTATATAACTATATGTGTGTGGTGAATTCAAGTTTATATTTATTCGAGGTTATATCTATAGACTGGAATTACGCTGTATAGTGCTTTTATATAAAAATCTAGTTGTTCATAAAAGAAATGGAAATTTGCAAAAATTTAATCTGTACATTTCATTGACAAATTATATACAGCATTTTTGTATTATATTATTTTGGTTTAATTCAATGCGAAGCCACGTATCAGCTTATGAAAATTAGAACCATTTTCAAGATTTTCTCAAATATCAAAGTTCGCTTATTATTCTATATGCATTATCCCGATAAAATACCGAAAATTACAAGCAATTTCTGAATAATGCTAAATTTAAAACGGCGTAATTCTGCCTTTGATATGTTTTGTTTAATTTCTTGACAAAGATAAAAATAGTAAAAGAATTATTTAATATTGCTACGATTATATTGCTTTGCAATTTATTTAAAGATGATAAAATAAGACAAATAAACAGCAAAATTTATATTCTATAGTAAAGTTCTTTTTCGTATATTCTCTTTGTCTGACTCTATATTATACAAAGCCAATAATAAACATTTCAGTTTATATGACATGTATGTAAATAATGCAGGGAATGGAAGTAATTAGTTGCCGTTATTTTTATTGCTAGTTACTTAGTTACTTTATTATTATTGTAATAACAATTATAGGGGTAATAATGTTGCAAATTTTTTATGATAA
The DNA here is from genome assembly GCF_001594065.2 of Cyphomyrmex costatus. Classification (NCBI taxonomy): domain Eukaryota; kingdom Metazoa; phylum Arthropoda; class Insecta; order Hymenoptera; family Formicidae; genus Cyphomyrmex; species Cyphomyrmex costatus. The sequence goes on from NW_017280156.1 coordinate 444,493, forward strand.
TAATGTAACACCAGAGATGAAACAGTCAGTAGTTACTTATAATGAGCTGGTAAAGTCATTTGTTATTGAAAAAAATAATTCATAATTTTTATAACTCATTACTTTTTAATGTAACTTGTAACAAAGTAATTTTACGGCGCGTTCCTCGTAACTTATCACTTTTTTACAATAAGTAACGCGTAACCAGTTACTAACCTTAGCGTTTAATTAGTCATCATTAGAGTCATAAAAAATTGCAACATCATTATCAAATTATTATTATAAAAAGTGACTATGCAATGAAAAGCAATGAAAAAAGCAATGATAAAAAGCAATGAAAAAGTAATTTTATTTTTTGAAAAATATATTACAATATATTAATACTAATTTAACAATCTTAATGTCTGTAAAACATAAAAATGAGTAATAAATAATAACGTCAATATGAAGTTTACGGCGATATAGTGCTGGAAAATGCAATTAACTCCGTACGCTGTTCGATCAATTGCCTGTACATTAAATTTTGGCGACCCAATTGTTCGAGTTTACTTCGGTCACGCTTCTTCGAAGAGATTCACCGTCTCAAAGAGGAGTCGCTTTATCGAGGCGAGCAACTACGACAGTAAGGTGGAAGAGAGAGAGGGAGGAAAATTCAATGTACGACTTCTTAACTTGAGGACCGTTCTAATCCGGTTGGTTGCTCAATTTCGTTGCGTATATAGTTCTACGGCGCCGACTGGAACATAAATTCTTCTGCCATGTTATGCTATAGTAGTTGTTACCATCATCACCGTCAAAAAACTGATGTTCGAGTATGTGTGCACCGAAAAATCGGTGCTAAACCTCACACATTCGTAATCATTTTGTTTTCAAATCTTCTTTGGTATAATATAATTTAATATTAAAATATAAATCGAAAAGGAGATAATCACATTTACGCGTTGCAATTTAAGAATTTATTTATTTTTTAATATAAAGTATCAATAAACATGATTATCTTCTTTTCGGTAGATTATCTCTTTATTTTAATATTAAACTATCGAATTGTAAAAATTTGAAAACGAAATGATTGCATATTCGTGACATTTAGCACCTAATTTCCAGTGCAGAATATCAATTTTCATTACATAATTTTGTCAAATTCTTCGAATTGTCAAATTTTATGTCAGCGCCATTTATTGAATAACACATTTTTACTTACATTTTAAAATTTATATTATTTGTAAAAAGAGAATAATAAATAATCATGGGAGATTTTAATCACAATATAATTTTTCAAAACATTGGAAGTAAAAAATATATATTAGTAAAAATCCAACAATTTTACTGATACTTTATTATTAAATTATCTTTTATCTATTTTTTTGTTATATTTAATACTAAGGCTCGGAGATTGATATTATTTGCGCGCGCATGATGAAATGAATGTGTATAATGATCGGTATATTATTGTTATTCCCAATATTATTTCCAAAATCAGTTTGCCCGAATAACGTTGGTGTATGTTGAAGAAAAAGCTCGAGAACAATCGGGGTGACAAATTTTTAACAGACTTCTTATGTGTCGCGATAATGAGGAAACTCCGTTTGCACTTAGCTACTCCAAAATGAAAAGGTCGTCAAAGGAGATTGTGAAAAAGAGTTAAAATTGTTCTTGAGCTGGAACGTTGTGCGCAGTAATGTCGGCCGAGCGAGCAAGTCCAAGCTCGGAAAGTGCTCGTATGAAATACAAAACCATCCCAGGAAAATTCACTACGGTACGCACAGCTAAATTGTGCGGTCTGATAAAAGAAGACTCACGGAAAAACATTCTCGGAACTGTAATTATGGATCATATATCTCATAGAAAAAAATATATATATATGTATAGCTACATAGAGAGAGAGAGAGAGAGAGATAGAGAGAGAGAGAGAGAGAAAGAAAGAAGTTGTAGTTGCTCGTTAGTCGACCCATGATCACTATGGTCTTAGATCGTTTACATGAAAGAAAGAGCACATTATTTTCTGCTAGAATTTTCCTGGAGTGACTGCTTTATGAGCGTCACCAGGAATATGTTTTAAGCATTTCAAAATTTTTTCGTTGTCTCTTTCTATGTGCACATTGCGATTAATTTATTCACTAATACAATTGTCCGAAACAATTTCGGTGAAAAACCATTTCAGTGAAATGGATTTCGCCTGCATCTAGGGTTTTCCGCGAAGCTCCAATAATATCTTCATTTATAAAACGCGACCGATCGTGTACAAAAGATTAAATCGCAATGGCGTCCAAACAACTATTGGAAAAATTTATGTTTTGTGTATACCCCGACCTTGTGCTGCAAGATGAGAAAAAGGAGTTAGCGGTATAGGCTTTTCCCTCGAGAGCTTTCGAGCTTACTTCACGAGATCCTTTAGTGCCTGTTTCCATTCATGAGCTGCAGGCGCGCGAGGCACTCGCACCTTCTAATTTGAATAACAGTCTCACCTTTACTATTTTCTCGCGAAGCCGCGAGGGCTACATTGTGCCCGCGGGAGTCACCCATTTGTCAGGAATCCCCACGCGAGAAGGTACAAAGAAGTACCCTCGAACGCGTGGAACGAGAAAATCCTTTATCGAGCGAACGAACACGGTGATTCAGTTCACGCAATTACGGGCAGACTGACGTGTGTTATCATTCTTGTGAACTTGCGGGAAAACTTGGTCTCACGAACTCTTCGCCAATGAAGTTTTCTCGGCTATCATGAGACCATAATGAAAATTCTGAGAACTTCGGAACATCGATTCCAGTTACGGATTAATTATTGACTAAATATCGGATAATAGGTTTCACTGAATTCTACGTTTCTGATTACGAGTCGACTTGTTACAGACGCAACGTCATATCAGCGAACTGAAAATTTCATCATGTCGCAGTATGTTGCGTGGGTGAGAAGCCACAGGCAATTTAGTTGTGCGTACTGTAGTTAAGCTGTCTTCATTGCGACAGGAAGCATGTGCATTAAAGAACGACGGTTTTGAATATTTAGATGGAGAGGTAACATGTAATACTCCGAGGCTTCATGGGACTACTCTGCAGTCTGCAGTTCCAGAATGTAAGATATATTCTCGCAGGCTTGCTCTCGTATTAATTTCACCGCGTGAATTAGCCCAAATGATACAAGCGGCGTAAATGATGAGGAGGGTTGGTTACGGTTGAAAGAGACTGAAAATAGGTGAGAGAGAGAGAGAGAGAGAAAGGGGGAAAGGATATATATATATATATACGTAATGGAGAAATAAAACCAACTAGCCTGATTGCCTACGAAAAGGAAGAAGAAATGAGACGAGCGAAAATTAGTACGAGAAGACAAATTACGATACTATAAAGAGATCGTATGAAACGAAAACGAGTGAAAATTGCCAATCCAATTGCGATAATAAAAAAGATTTACAATATTTATCACCGTAGGTAGGGGAAACACTTTTCGCTACCATATTTCGTACATATAAACCTAATACAATCGTCGTGTTGTAAGGATAGTAGAAAAAAATTTTGTATATAAGTATATTTTTATTAATTAATAATTTTTAAAGTTAAGATAGCAAAATTAATAGATTTCATCAAATGTGTAAATACAAAAATAAATAGAAAAATTATAAGAAGAAATCGTGCGTTTATACAATAATAGATTTCATCAAATGTGTAAATACAAAAATAAATAGAAAAATTATAAGAAGAAATCGTGCGTTTATACAATATATCGCACTTGAAAAATTTTGACGCTTTTGATCCCGAAAAATCGCATGTATCATATGTAGAATGGAAGACAGTTTTGCTCAGCATTTTCAGGAGAAACATAATCATCCTGGAGCGAAGCTCCTGCGAACGGAAAAACGCAACCACGGGGTTCTGGACGATCCTCTTAAACGAACGCCTGAGGGTAACTACGATCGTCTCACGCTGGAAAATGGAATCACAAGATAATAATTCCGAAATTCAATTTCACTCTTCCTCCTCGTCGAGTGGAAGATTGTAGTTGCCGGCAGTTGACTTCGTCAAAAGCGAAGGTCGCAAGAATCGAAAAGTCCTCTCCTACTCGATTGGAGGACAAAAGTGATCGCGGAATTCGATGTTGGACTTTTTGATTCTCATCGCGGTTTCATACAACGTCATGACTCTTTTATTCTCGTCTCGTACCTATATCGAATATTTTCGTGACTAGATCAAGAAGAATTTCTCAACGAGGAGAAGGAGAAATTTTTCGATCAATTTGCTAAAGCGTACTCGAGAGGTTTCATTATAATCCTTGGAATGAAACGCAGCTATTTGCCATTGGCATATCAACAATTTCCTTGATATGTGTTTCATTTTCGCGAAGCATAAAATATCTCGCGATGGGATACATATATTTATAACCCAAGTTTCATGACGTTCGATAAAGCGTAGATTCGCGGATATAAAGAAGTGCATCGTATGTTTCCATTTGCGGATGACATCTATGTTACTATGAATATATATACGTAGATAACCGTACTATTTCTTCCCATTAAATTTTCATCCCTTCTACGATAGAAGCCAAAACTGAATATAGATTGGAATTTTCTTGATTACTTACTGAAGTTTATGTTTTCTTGGACCAATAAAAATGATAGGATATGTATCTGAAAATATTTAATATAAGTAAAATTTAATATTAATAAGATTGCGCACGTAAAATGTTCCCTAAACTTTCTACATTAAAAATTATTTTTTTGGTGTAATACTTATGGCTTTATGTATATATATATATTGAGATATTTTTTTAATTATTACATTGTATTTAAAATTGTTTAATTATTTAGCTAAAAACTGAAGCATAAAATTGTATAAAATTTTTAACTTAATACTTATTTATTCAGATACAGAGAGAAATTTAAAAGAAATATAATATTTGAAACATGCACACACATATATGGTCGGTAGTATTTTTAGTCTTTTGGAGAGAAGGTAATTTTTAATTTTAAAATGTAGCGTAACATTAAACATATAAAAATGTTTAGTAAAATATATGTAAAAATTGCGGAAGTTATTTCTGCGTAAAACCTTAATAGCATAATGTTAGCATTAATACAAAAGCATAATGCGACAATTAGACGATTAAACAAGAGTCGACACCTTTTGAGAGAAACGCAAAGGAGAGGATGTATGCTTGCAAGCTCCCGCAAGCTTTTACGATATAATATATGCGAGGCAAGTCGGCCTGGTGAGAAACGAGAGAAGTTTTTTCGCTACGTTTTATGCCGCGGCTGCAAACCGCGGTCGGTTTAAGAAGAACATTAAAAAACAGTTCGCGGCTTTATTATAATTTTCAGCGTGATAACGAAAAATGTGAAACTGATTTACGTAGCTAATTTCGTTATTCCAGTTTCCATTAATGAATTAATGTGAATTGCAAAAATTTACTTTTTATAAAATTAATAACATTAAATGTGCAGTAATGTAGTATGTGCTATTTACAAACATAATTATTTTCATCATTCGCGAAGATGATTAGTTGTATTCAAATTATCAACGAAGCTATTATATCAAAGAAATTGAAAAATCAGATAGACTTAAAGTCCACTAGTTCTTTTTTTCAATTAAAATGAATCGCAGCCACAATTTTATTTCGCAAAATAACAAGTTGTTGTTTTGTATCGGAAATGCGATCAAGTATCAAAGATCAAGTATCGAAACCACAGCCATGCAAACATAATAATAAGTAACTACAATCTGGGAATCAGAGTTGAGGATAGAGTAATTTGATCCTAATGCAGTCTCGCGAGTAATGGGAGATTTCTGAAGTTACTATTAATTAATTCTGTTAATTAATCAAGGACTAGTCTCATGGCAAACAAAATGGAATGCATGAGGATGAAAGTGTTATATTTCATTAATATATCTCAACTTTGTTTATTGCTTCAGATAACAGTAATTGATCATTAACAACGATATTTGTAAGCATGAAACAATAGACTTGTTAGGAGCAAAGAGACAGGTATAAAAAAAGGTACTTTCTATTTAAAATGTTCTGTATATCGGACCTTGTCCTAGTTACTTATCTTGAAAGCAGGTTTATATATAAAACCGTCGCAAATATCCTCTCACGTAGAGCGCAAATGAAAAATTTTTTTCATTTTTTGTGACATATGCATTTTTCGTGTAACATATTTCTCGCTTAAAACTTTACGTTATTGCGTACTATGGTACGTTAAAAACGTAAATTATAAAATAATTATTTGTACACTCAAAGAGCATTTGCTAAAAATTATAAAATAATTTATTGTATGTAAAATGTTGAGTGAATAATTTAACAAAAAGTAACCCTAACTCATTTAATTTATTATTTATTTCAACCGTTAATGCCTATAATAGCAAGCTTTCAAATCCAGGCTAGTGCTTTTCCTATCTCTCCGTATGTGTTTGCAACTACTAACTAAAAATATACGCAACTGTATATTTTTTCTTATATCTTTTCTTTATTGACTATGAGACATGTTTTCGTTTTGCAGAACGGTTTGCCACCAACGTACGAGGAGTATCTTTATCACAAGAACGCGATGACGTCACGTTCGCATACTCCTCCGCCACCGTGGTCGGACTCGACGTCGTCGTCCAATCAGGCTTCGAATATCTCACGACGTGAGCTCTTGGCTAGTCAACCTGAGCTTCGCGAATATTTGACGCAGCTTGCACTAAGCGATCGTGGCTTACAGCATCAGCATCAACAACAACGACAACAATCTAGAGACGATGTCTACTCACAATCAGTCCCAAGGGTACAGGTCAGAGTGCAGAGACGTGCACGGGCAATGCCTCTCAGGTGAGTAGTCTGTAGAAGAGGCTGTAAAAACGGACCTCGGCTGTCACGTCTCATATCTCGGAGCCGGTATCGCTCGCGGAATAATTCACGTAGTTTCCGGGATGGCCATATGCGACTACGACACCGCCGGGAGTTAGCTTGGCTAAGGATGTACTTGGCTATCTCGAGACATTTTGAGGTGCTGAGAACTAGTAGCAGGTTTAAAGCGGTTTAGAAAAATGGCAGAGACAGCAATTATGCAAATGCAGAACGTCCCCAGATTCCGTCTCTACGTTCCTTTTTTGCTATAATTGCGAGCAAATTAAGAGGAAAATGGCAAGAACAATTTCGAGAGTTTTCTCGTACGTGTTACGTGTTATATACATTGTACTCGAGTAAAAATGTTTGAGAGTGTAATTGTTACACTCTTATTAATTTAATCAAGATTACATAATTTAAAGAGTAAAATACTTTTCTCTATCTTCATATTTATTTATTCTATTCTATCTATTTATTTGTTGTATATTTGAACTATTTTTGCCATGATTTCATGAACAGAAGAGCACACTAAGACTTTATTCTTTTATTTTAAATAATTTTAGTTACTAAAAGAAACATTTCCCAATTGGAAAATTGAAATATGCTTGCAGATCGCAGAGTGAAAGTCGAGCGCAACAACAACGAATCGCGGCAATGTACACGGATGCTGCGTTTTGCATGGAAACCACGGTGCTACAGTCGGCTTTCGATTCTGGGCCAGGATTTGCTCTCTGCAGCTTGATGTAAAAGGGCGAACAACTTCATTTTAACAGGAAATTGCAGAAAGGTTGATACTATCATCAATCCACAATCGAGTCCATTCCCGAATGTTTTCCTTGACAGCTCCTTGAGCTGTATTAAAGAAAGCGTTTGCGAAATCACTCGACCGTGAATTAATAATATATTAATCTATTCGCGATTCATGTATGCAACGAGATATAGTGTATTGTTGCAATGTCACGTCTCGGTGCTTTTATGAATTTAATGAATAAAGCCTCATAATTAGTTTCGATTCCTAATAGTAAAGTATCATTGCCTCATAAATATATGTGAATATGTAAGTATCAAATGGTATCTACTTGAAAGTATCTATTCTCTATAATTATTTCTTGAATGCAACCGGTATCACAATTTAGCGTACTCCTGTACGCTAGTATCTCTAGAAGAAAGACTTTAGTTTAGTTCCCTTTTTAATGCATGCCCACGCAATGGTGGTACCAACTAAAGTATGGCGGAAACGCACATATATTCACACTAAATACAAACACATTTTAAACACGCACATATATTTTACATTTATATATATATTTGCCATTTTGTGGGCATGGTCTTCTTCTAGAGACATTACTGTATGCAAAATATCTAGATATGTTCATCATTTGTAATTAATTATTACTGATAAAACTATCTGTTAATTTTTTATTTAATTTTTATAGACAATTAAACAGCAGGAAAATATATATGTATAGATATTTAAAATAACTCTTAAAATAAAGTAATAAAACTTTACAATAGAATTAATAAGCCATTTCGCAACATTTTCTATCATATATGAGTTATAAGAAAATTGCGACAAATTAGGTAAATTAGCTTTAATGAAAATTATTTCGAATGAAGAAATATGCATTATTTATTTCAAAGACTAAAAACTCGCTAAATGATGAGAGAGTTTTGATATTTAACTTGATATCCAATTTCCATTCTTCAAACAATAGTGAATCTTCCAAGCCAAATAGATCTTCCAAGCCGTTTATCTGAAAAAATGCAGTAAACAACGAGGCTGTTGAACACTCATGAAAAAGCAAGCTTTGTATTCGTAGTATAGGAAATCGGAATTTGCAGCAATATGTCATACAGTAAATTCCACTATTTTAGCATGTCCATAAAGGAAAACGGGAAACTTGATGACCCGAACCGATCAGAAACAATTGAGATACAATATATCGGATACACGATTTTGCTGTCCACTTCGTTCGGTCGCACAAAGAACAACGACAAATAATGAACGCGCTCTCATTTTTCTGGATCGGTGAAAAGACATTTCTAGTTTTTCGGACAAACGAGAGTTTCAGTTTCTACGGGTACAAACAACAGCCATATAAACAATATCATGTATTGAAGCGCCACACAGGTTTAATTTTTCAAACTCTATGGAATTTCTCTGTTGGACGGCGATTCTAGTTTGTATATTTTTTAAAAGAAAAAAACCTGAAAGAGAACTTTTTCGCGCTGAATATCATTTTAAAGAATGGAAATTAAATATTAGTCGTACATCGATTTAACATACTCTCATTTTTTAGAATTATAATTTATATTGAATCTAACTTATATATATATCAAATTTATTTTACAGTCTCATTATGAAATAGAAAGCGTTGCGGAATGAAATCCTAAAAGCGAAAATAATAGAATTTTATTTTTATCGAAAACTTTGCCGCAAATAAAATTTAATTTGAGATTTAATGATTACGATATTCAGTGTTATAAACTGAAAAGTTAAAAATTTAATTCATGTTGAATTAATTTTTTTATAATTTTACACAAATGTTGTTTCTCTCCGCAACAAATAATTAATTATACCACTTCGATCATTTCTTGGAATTTCTGATACATAGAAATAATTTTAGCTGCATTTTTTGTGTTATTTGATTTTCAATTATAACGATAGTGGGTGTAACTACAATGTAAGATAAACTTGTTAGCGAAGCTAGTTTCATTTTGTGTATATTATATACTTTTAAACTGTTATATAGTTTCAAACTGTCATTTAGAATTTAGCAGAGACAATTTATAAGTAAGCGAATGCTGTGGGCATTCGATATTTGACATACACAGTCCTAACAACATACAAAACAGAAAGTAGTATGTAAATCAAGTTGGTGTTAATCAACGTAGCGTAGCATGACGATGGGTATGCGCATCAAAGTGCGCAAGTATCGCATTAGTATCACTGTATAGGCGTAAAAAAAATAGAAAAAAAGTATGCAGTTTTAGTCACATGTGAAATTAATGCACTTATTGAGTTCAAATTAAATGTATTACGAAGGAATCTTGTGTATTGTGAACAAACTATCTTAATGTTAAAAGTCGAATGGAGAGCAAAATTAGTTAATTATATAGTACATATAAAAAGTTAGAAAGAGGGATGTGTATAGACTATCGTATATTTCGTATCGCAATTCACCGCATGTAACATAAAATCTATTTAAGGTACGGGAAGATTCTCGTTATATCGAAATTTTTCCATCGGTTTTGTAACGTTTTTCTATCGGCGAGATGTTAAGACATGCAAAACTAAGGAATGACGCTCGCCATGGGACAGAATGATATTAATGAGACTTATCTCTCTTTTCTTTTTTTTTATTTTATCTTAAGTGCATACATAAACACATATACACACATATACATACAAAACGCATTATATATTTTATATGTACATTTTGTGGTTTAATGTAAATATCGTAAAGAGTTATGTGTGTAATTCTAGATAAATATAGAGTTAACGCATAAACTGAGTACGTTGCTAATTTAATAAACGAGCGATATTGCCTTCCGACTAAAGGAAACGGAGAGTTTATTATTATTATATCGGTCTATCGACAACATATTATATTACGAACGAGCTACATCGCTATATTACCTCATACTGTATGTTATGTATATTATAAATGTGTGTTAGAGATGATTAAGAAATATATAAAATGTATTCAGTGTAAAATATTCTTTATTCTCTGTGCACTGATTATTATTTCACCGGCTCCTTATTTTATTTATCTTATCAAATAAAGATAAGTAGAAAGTCTTTTGAGAAATTAGTTATTTCGCAATACATGACATAGATACCGAACAAATTTTTTTTCAAATATCTTGCCTTAGTACTACGTACGACATATATTACCGGTGACCTCAAATGCTACAAAATTAACGTTGCCTCATTAATTTGCGATAATAACTCGAAGTTGTGAAATCCTATTATAAGTAATTACTCACGAAGATTAATTGCAGAAATATAATTAATTATGTTCGCGGACCATCTGACAGAATAAAAATCAACTTCTTATCGTTGCGCATTTATTTTCTTGATTGGTATATTTTGAAGTTCAAGAACAAAATAGTCTTTTAGCAGTGACAGATAAGCGATGACGTTCGATATTAGCAATATGTTTGTGTGATCCAATGATTTTATTGTTTTTACACTCCAGAAAGTACTTTGGCACGCGCACATGAAACGAGAGAAAGAAATTCGAAACTACGCAATCTGATCGCTATTGTAAAGGAAATAAATAAAAATAGTGAAACAGTAAATCTATAATAAATTTATCGCTAAACGTTATGAAGTTAATATACAACGTAGTTTGCATTATTACAGTAACGATTTATCGAGTTTAAATACTGATTAAAAAATCACTATCGTAATGATTTATTGTTACAAACGAATAAATAACATCGATATGAAATCGTTTTCTCTTTTCTGTTTAAAATTCTAGATATAACACTTTAGGTGTTATATAGGTTCAGTCTAAGTTTGATTATTTAAAAGTATCTCTTGCGATTAATAATACGATAAGAGAGAAATAAATTATAGAAAGTCGAAAAGCAAAAAAATTATTATATAAAAATAGGCGACACATTACTTTAAGTTATTTAACTCGTTCTCCAACCATAACATGGCTGACGAAAAATATAATAAAATCTATATAGCGTTAATGTTATAAATTAAAATAAAATCTCACACAAATGGAAAGATTTGGAAAAAAAAAGACTAACTTGAAAAAAAGAAAATGTCGTTTTTAGAAGCGACGGCAATATTACAATAACTAACTTCTGCGTAGAGTCTTCTATATAGTAAGTATACTTTTCGAAAAATTACGCTGGCTTCTATTTTTCATGTAAGATTCGATATTTTCCCGAATGCGTCGCGCTGACGACCTTCGATGATCTGATCAGATTACAATCCCGAGATCTTCAGACCGTTGGGAGTGCGAAAAAGTCTCTCTTTTGGTGGAAGCTCACCAATTTTGTACCTTTCTAAGGTTGCATTTGCGACGGCAGAGTGACCAGTTGAAATGAACGCCAAGGTCGCATCTCGTCCAGCATATTCTAGGAGAATATCCTGGCCACCTGGGTGACTGTTCAAAAACTCCGTACAATCGTATACGTAATCGTAGATCACGAGCCAGCAGTTGTCAGGAGTGTCGTGCCAGGCAACCTCGGCTAAATTGATTGTCCGAAGCTCATCGCGCGACTTTTCCTTTAGCCTGCATCTTCGCTCTCCGATAGTATCGTTTCTCTCTGTGACATTGTCACGCTCGACTTGCAAGAAGTTCTCCCTCGATGCTTGCACGTCTTCCAATTTGAGAGAACGAAGAGTTAAGTTCACGAGATCCATGCTATTGCAGCTTCTAAAAGCGCTTGTTCTGCAATACGAGTAGATTTACTTAAATAAATTTAAACAGAATTTAATTGCAATGTATTGTCGTAAGTATTATTTATAATATTTACAATCATACATGTTTTTAATTTTATGTGTGTGTGTGCGCGCACGCACAGATATTTTTCACAGTATATTTATACATGTCATCTGAATTAAACATCTAAATTTATAATAAAAATTTTTTAAGTTGACTGAAAACTAAATAAATAAAGAGAATTTAATAAAAAGTATAATTAAAAGTAAATATATATTCTGTTTAAACATTTATCAGATATGATATTACATCGTGAATAAAACAATATCAAGATAATGTTTAAAGCATTAATTTTTTTATTTTGTATTTTTCTTTGTACTCTACAATTAAATGCACCTGTTCATATTTATACATTCAAAAATACAATAAACGATTATTGATTGCTTTTCAATCGATAGAGGGCGACGGTGTTATGCTGAAGCAATATTTGCAACAGCGAAAAATTGTGAACAACTGCGCCGTTGAGACTACATCATTTTGCAAAAATGACTAGTGACAACTGAAAAATACGAGCGCGGAAGCACCGGAAATATCGATTGTATCGATTGTGGAAATAAATGGATAATCTACGTATACACACACAAATCGCGCGGCAATTTACAGCGATCATTTAAACAATCTCAGAATAACGATATATTCGGAGAATGAATGTCACACGTTAAATTCACCTACAACAACGAGCGTTTCTGCTGATGTCTATCAAGAGACATCGTCTGTAACACTGAGACAGAAATCAATTCCTCCGAGAAAGGAGAGTAATTCTATTACCGGTTGAAACCTAATGCGTGCACACACTCCGAGGTATTTTCTTGGTAACATACTCCCGTGGTAGTCGAACGTGTTGCTTAGGTACTGATCGTAATCTGCATATAAATCAGCCAAGCTCGAATAAAAAGTTGCCTCCTCTTCTTATTTGAAGAATTCCCGCCAGTGATAAGAGTGAAAGATAAGAAACGTAGATAAAAATTCAAAAATTAATGGAACTCTATTGTTGGAGAGCCTGCCACGTACTGGAGCCGTAAATCTTATACGGGCTCTTAAAAAAGCTGTGTGTTCTGATTCTCCTTTCGGCGGAGTGTAATATTAATTTCCCGTAGGAATTTTAAACAATATGACTGCCTGTTTGCACTGTTCGTAACTGAGAAAGAAAGACGTCAACACATCGCGTAAAACTGCGTCACATGAAAGCGATTCACGATATTATTTACTAATTAATTTTTATTCCACACTGATGACGATAAGCACTAACTCGTTTAATATCCGTTATACTTCTGACAAATCATTGCGAAAAGAAATGATGAAGAAGCGTATCTTTTTTTGCCGATAATATTGGAGTATTGGCAACGCGCCGGGATTGTATCAACCAACATCTTTCGATGTTTAGTTACTAATGTCAAAACGCTCAATTACAATCATCATGATATTATGCATCGAGTTTATCAGTGTTATATTAACCTTCATCAATCTTTGTCTAAGAAAAAGTCGCAGTTTTATCAAAAATTAAATATATATATGTACGTAGTATGATACATATATCTGATATACGGGGTGTCTCAAATGCTCGAAGGTCTTTTCCCCAGCAGATTCTATGAAACATTCTAAGATAAAAACCATTTATATAAAAATGTCCAGGCAACAATAGTTTTAAAATTATAAACGATTAAAGTTGTAGCGTCTGAAAATCGCGCGTTCAGAGCCGAACATCGCGCGGGATCCTTGTACATTGACTCGCTTGTTAAATATTGATACAATTGAGACAATGTTGTAAAATGTCTAACCGCCGAAATTCGGTTTCTTATTGTATAAAGCAATAATAGTTTTATCAGTTAATAACATGTCATAATAGGAAATCGAATTTTAGCAGTTAGGCACTTTTGCGGTAAACGCTTCAATTTACGTACAATAATAAAGAGATTTCACTTTTAAGTTTTGTATTTAATTGTTTAATTTAAATTATATGTAGTATTCAGCCTTTTATTACAGAATTTCAATCATTGTGTCATCGGACTGACAAAGTTGTTATAAATAAATTATGTCAAATAGTAAATTAATTTATCATATTTCTATGATAAACTAAAAGAAATTAAATGATTAAAAAAGTATAATGAGATAATGTTTTCCTACAAAACAATTGTTAACATCACATTATGTGCCCCTTCAAACCAAGCAACTTTTGTTTGACACTTTTTCTTCTATTGTTAAAAACAATAATTTTGTGTGTGTGCGCGTGCGTGTGTGTGTGTATACGCAAAATATTCACATCATTAAAATAATAAAATATTTAAATTAAACAAAAACATTTATACAATATCTTTTATAATTACAATTTATTACACGTTTTATTTTTATAATCATTATAGATCTTTTAAATATTTATATTACTACGTTTTGATTATGTCTTTTATCTATGTAAGATAAAGAATTTGTAAATACTAATGACGTGAAAATCGTTATCGTTACATTTAAAATTAAATATAAACGTATAATATATATTTTTATCTCTATTTTTACCTGATATTGAATTGATGAAACTTTTAGCATTACTTCACTAAGAACTCAAGTAACAAATTTTACAACATCGTTTAAATTGAGAAAGAAATATAGTTAAATATTAAACTAAAATTATCTTTCTGTTTATCTTTAAAAGCTTTAAAATTTATTTGAAAGTTTAATGACTTACTTCATAATTTCTTTCTATTTATTTTTAAAAAATATTCCAATTTTCGGAGTTGATTAAATTGTTATCGGTATTTTTGTGAATAAAATTACATAGTTTTTAAAAATAAATAATCATGAAGTAAATATAAATTTGTGCGAACAATTATAAAAAAGCTTGAATAAAAAATTCTTTCTTTCCAATTTCTATATTACACCAATTTTAAGAGAGGATATTTAGTACATATAATTTTTAAAATATTAGAAATTTAATCAAAATTTTATAAATTGCTCTTACATATATTCGAAAACTTTTGATAAAACTTATAGTTATGTAATTCTCTCTCTCATTGAAGCAAAGTTATAAAGATTTTAATTTGCAATAAATTTATTTAGTATCTATTATCAAAATATTAAGAATGTAACAAAAATTTTACAAATTGTTCATTATTAAGTCTAATTGTGAGTATGTAACATTTAAGCAGAGTTCTCTTATTATTTTAATTTAAAAGTTATTTAATTTTTTTTCTTGATTTTTATGTAAAGTCATAATTTGATGATAAAGTAATTTAAGTACCAGTACGTATATTTGGAGGGAAACGTATTACTGTATATCTTTTAATTAAATCAAATTATATATACACATATATATATATTATTAATGATAAAACAATAATAAGTATTCATGTAAGTTTATTTAGATTCCACTTATTCGTTTAAAAGTTTTGATCTAAAACTACAAGAAAGTATATGATCATTTTACTATATAGAACCATTATAAGTCAAACTATTTGTCATTTTGTTTTAATTAAAACATATTGCTAAAATTTCTTAAATGTGTGTGATATCAGATATATTTTTAGCAAGTTATTTGACTAATATTTTTAAATATTATTATATAGGATCTATATATAATATATACAAACTGTATATATAATATCTATATCATATATTAGATTATTTATTTATTTTTATTATTATTATAATATAGTCTACATAGATATATAGACTATATAATAGATCAGTCTATCTATATAATATCTATATAATATTATCTTTAATTTATAAATAAAAGGAGATACATGCAGATTGTATTTTGACCAGCTGCCGATATAACGGAAAATTCAACGAAATGTATTGCCATCAAGTTTAAAAGCAAGTTATCCAATAATGAAGGATGATCAAAACATTTCTAGAAATTTGATGAAATGAAATTTTTACTCAAATCCGGTAAAAGAAATTTTTATCCTATCATTTTATGGTACGTTACAACACAATTTGAAATAAAATTAACGTATGTATTTTAAATAAAAATTATTATATATCGTAGACAATAGAATAACTTTAAAGAAAAAATTATATGTCAAATTCAATCACACAAAAGTTGAATAATACAAAAGCGTGAGGAATATACGGTAATAAACATGCTTAATAAAATATTACATATATACATTTTTTATTTTTTATTATTGTTTATTTATTGTAAAAAATGAACAATCAATGTAATTACGAGGAAACATGCAGATTATCGGTTGATTGTAACGAAAAACTCGTCGATCACGCTCGTCCGACCGCCGCACCAGGGCGTAGCGATGCGATGCGAATACAAGTTTCACCATCGGCACGACGACGCCAGGCGTCGCGACGCTGCCATAATCGCGACGGCGTGACCAACAACGCGGCGTCGGCGTCGGCGTCAGCGTCGGCGGCGGCGGCGGCGGCGATAAAGGTAACGGAGGTGGCGATGCAACCAACGACGGCGGCGGCGCACTGCGAGACTGATAGTCGTAATCATGCCACCCTGACTTCACGCACATTCCCGTAAGCACGGTGCGTGCGTCGACGTCGCAGGGGAAGATTTTTTACGCATTCGCGACGAGAAGACGGTGAACAACGACGACAACGTCGGCGACGGCGACGACGGCGACAGCGAGAACGGCATCCCCAAGTACGCGCACGAGCACGAAGCAGGGAAAGGTCGACGTCGCAACGGGAGGACCGGCCGGTCGCAGACTTATCGTCCAGTTCGGTACTGTCTGCTACCATCGTAGCCAGCCCGTCTTTCCCGGTGGACGACGTCGATAGGAATGCGAGAACGGGACGGAAACGTGCACGCGGAGGTTCGCCGTGGGATCGACCCGTGTTCGCGCACGTGTAAATAAAAATTTTATTCCCAAGACAGGGAGAGAGAACGCCGCATACACGCGGTGGTAGAGCAGGTTTTCCCGTGATTCGGAATGACGCGACGTGTTACCGCGAGGTGCCCGTCAACCAGAGAAACGTCAACCACGCCATGAACGTGCGCGAACGTATACCGGTGTACGATCGAACGCGCTCGCCGCGGTCGATGATCGAGAAGGCGCTCCGCGAGTCTTATTCGCTTTCGTTGAAAAAAATCCGCGTTGCAAGTCGCGCTGGCGGAAGGATAACGTACATGTGCGTGTGGAAGCCGTGTTGTCCTCGTGACATATATTAGAAATAGGGACGCACTTGCGTGCGCCGCGAAGACGGTATTCGCCCGACGCCGCGAGGAAGCAGCGCACGCGACGAAAACGCGCGCGTATCGCCTTTTTCCGGATACGCATCTCTCGCCACAATCGCGACCGATAGGTGCGTGCTGAATGATACGGAGATACACCGGGGGTGTACGTGCGTTCTGCGAAGGTCTTAAAAAAAAAGAGCGACGAGGGTGCGAGGTGACGCCGCCGGCGCTGTACGTCGCACGTGTTACTCGGACCGAACCGGATCGATCGCCCGGAAGTGTGCTCGAACCTAAGGCTGATGCAGAGTCATATGCGTCTTATTCACCGGGTGCAAATTTTCACGAGAGCGATTTTCGCGAACGACCGATCGTCTCCGATCGCGATGACATTGTCTGCTCGAATCGATTCTACCCGTGTAAGCCAACTGTGTTTCCTCTTTGCATTACAACTGGCTTTTCCGTGGAAGGGTTGGCGATGAAAGTGAATTTATTGGTTATACCGTAGATGTATGTGCTATCATCTATGAGGACGAGTTGATTATTATTGAATTGGTGAGCATGTGTTCGACGAAGACATTCCGTGAAGAATCGGTGCTTTATTGGGAGAGGTTTGATTTGAATCTTTCGTGAATTTGAATTCTCGTTGTTGCCTGTGGAATCGTCCCGAGAGAGAGGTAGTTATCAATATATAATAATTTTCAGAAAGAGCTCGTTGCTGGTTTACTTTCTTTTTTTTTTTTTCATCAACTGGCTTCTTCTATATTTCTCTTCATGAAATTTCCTGGGAAATTGCGACTGGGTGAGAAAGGGTACACGTGCGAAAGGAGGAAAACGTTAAACTTTTAATTGGGGATCCGATTTCTCGCTTGCTCGACGGGAAGCTAATCAAATCTGGAACACGCTCCCGTTTCAAGCTGGTCTACTCTATTTCGACGGGATTCTTTGATGCGGAAGTCTCGCTTCTTAATATATGTATATTCGCGAGGCAAAGATTCGCCGCAGACACGGTTTCTTAAATAACATATAGGTGGAAACAGAAAAAGAGGTCATCAAGATTTATGTCATTTATTAAATCAAGAAAATGTCCTTTTTTATTGTTCTGTAGCGTAATTAAGTAATTAAATAATATTAGCGTTGTCGCGTGGTAAAAAATAATTTTGATTTCCTCGCGATTTTTGAGATCGGTTTCTTGTAGCTGAATTAGATACACTTTTTTTTTTTACTTCTTTTTTTGTGCGCTGCAATCTAATGCGGGAATAAAAAACAGACCTTTAAAGAGAGATGTGCAACTATTTTGACATGTTACACATTTTGTAACCATAATGCTAGTGCTGTCGTGCTCTCTTTATTGTATTTGTCCGTCGGCGATTCGGCCGTGTCGCCATGTGCCGCTACTGCAATAAACAGACAAGTTGTGCCATTTGTCTCGAGATTCGAGACCGTCTTCGCTGGCACAGTTTTCGTCACCATTTCGGGTAACAGTTATAACAGGTCCGCATAAAGTACAATGCCAGATCGCAACAACGTCGCTTTCCTCGGGATTACTTGTCGTAACCCTCTCTTTTTGAGGGGCAAAAGCTTTTAAAGAGAGAGGGAGAGAGAGAGAGAGGGGGGAGGATTCTTTCTTCCCACACCGCGCAACCAACGAGCGCAGCTCGGCCGTCACTTTTCGTTACCGTCATTATTAATAGCGGACACATCGATTAATTGATTTATGTTATAAAAAAGAATGGTACGCGTCGATAAATAATGGCGCGTCCCCCGCTTCCTCCCGGCCGTACGTTTGCCGTCAATAGACCGTAGCGAAACTCGCGGTAACGTCAGACTTGTACGGATCATCGACTCTGGCTCGCCTGGGTTTTCATCGTGCGGTACCCTCCTCTCCGGATCCCCTCCGAGAGGCCATGGAGTCTACCTAGTTCTTATCTCACGTTCTCGCGGGGGAGTAACTGACCGATATCGCGCCGCTACATGCGCTTCATTAAAAATGCAGCCCTACAGAGGCCGCAGTCTATAGACACACATTCACGTGGCCGCGTGTGTTGCCATCGTACCCCTCTCTTTTCCCCTTTTCCCCGGCCGATCGAATACACCACCAACGCTTTTTGTCCTGTGTGTTCTGTGTCCCTAAATTACACTGCAGGAACATGGACCGACTTTTCCGCTACTCTCGCGACGGGATCACCGTTACCTCGTTAATTCTATCACATTTGCTCGCACGATTTCACACGTTTATGGAAAGGAGATTCTCCCGAAATTTCTCTCGATAATGCTGGCTGACAAATCGTGTTTGTGAACACATGGCCTGTCGTGAATGACCTTGAAAACGTCATTCTTCCCTCGCGTGTAGAATGGTGTCGCGGTGGTAGACCCCGGAGACCGAAGACCGGCCGGCGCGATTATCGTGCAGCATCTCGCGAGCTACTCTTACCGCGAGCCGCGTGCCGCGAATCCTCGCGATGATTTTCCGTGGCGGTGCGAGAACTCCAACTATTTATAAACGATCCGAACCCGGTCGCGTTGGCGAACGACTCGAGTCGACGGAGCTGCCGCCTCGTGCAGCCACAGCCGCAGCCGCCTCGTGTGGGGAACAATTCGCTACCCCATGGTAAAAATAGAAGCTCCTAGCCAGCTAGCCGAACTCGAGGCTAGAGCTTGAGGCGCGCGCGGCACCGCTCTAGCCACCTAGAGCAACGGACGGACGGACGGACGGACCGACGTACGTACGGACCGGCGCACCGGCGCAACCGAGCCTGTGCCCGTACGGATGCTGACGATGATGCTGATGTCGGTGCCGTTGCTACCGATGTTGCGCACCGGGTTAGAACCACATCGTCCGCCGCCGTGAAGAAAGCGCGCCCGCGCGCGCGCGCGTGCGATATCCACGCGTGTGTGTCCCACGTGCGTGTACCTGTCCGTATATGTGGATGTCTATATACGTGCATGCGTATGCGTGTGCATATACTGAGAGTTCGGCTACGCTCTGCATTTTCCTCTTCGTCTTACTTTCAACCCGTCTCGAGATAGACTCAGTGTCCGCCGAGGTCTCATCGGGGGTCTAGTCCCGTGGATCTTAGTCATCGACCGTTCCACCGTAGGTAGATCTCCTCGCGGGTGACTCATCAGAGAGAACCCGATCGGGTCTTCGTTTCCTGAAGAAAGCGTCAGATCGGAAGAGAGGAGCTTTCGTGCGAAGAAGTTGTCGAGAAAAGGAAAGATCGAGTGCGAGAAGAAGTGGATGGGACGAAGATAGGGAGGAAGAGAGGGAGGGAGAGGGAAGGAGAAAGAGAGAGAGAGAG
>NW_017280156.1:465266-607777 GCF_001594065.2 Cyphomyrmex costatus
GAGAGAGAGAGAGAGAGAGAGAGAGAGAGAGAGAGAGAGAGAGAGAGGCACATTCCGAGCGGATCACGGATGCTTATAGAAGCGTTGCGTAACGGCGTCAGGCGGACAGTGAAACCGCAACTCCGACGGACTCGTTGTCTAGTTTCAACAATTTCGAAGAAAAACCTGGTAACGTCGCGCGCGCAGTCACCGTATTCTCGCAAATACTAGAACGGTATCTTACGGTGATTACACCATACACAGTGCCAGGAGTTTCCGAGTGCCGTGTGAATGGTATTGGATGCGCGTCAAGTCCCGATTCCGTCGGTCCATGATCACGGGCGACACGTGTATGTACATGTGCGTGTATGCGAGAGTGAGTGAGAGGTAGATCGACCGGGGGGGTATAGGAATACGGTATGGTGGTCCGAGGTGTTTTATTTCATAGTGGTGATTTTAAGCGGGGGTTGACGATGAGGATAAGAGAGGAAGGCTATAGGAGTAGTGCTCGAGAAGGAGGTCTCTCATTCAGTGTATAGATTCGCGAAATTGAACTCGTCAAGGCCGCGGCTCTCTCGGGCTCTCTCAATTATCCGGCACCGGAAAAGAAAGAGAGAGGAGAGAGAAAGAGAGAGAAAGAGAGAGAGAGAGAGAGAGCCGTGTAACGTTCCACGTTCGAGATCGAGAGACGTAGATCCGCGCTCGTCACGTTCGCGCGCTCTCGCACGTTCGGTTCTTCGAAGTTGTACTAAAATTAAATCCGGGGCCCCGGCGCGAGACTCGCTGATTCTTTTCTCACGTCCGGCTTCTCTGACGCGGATTGCGTTGCGATGACAGGCACGCCTTGAGGATTCGAGCGCGGTCCGAGGGGTTCAAATCTAATCTTTCGCTGGGACAACAGTATACCGTTCGCGTGTCCCCGCTACGTCTCGCAACGACGTCGACGATATATGTATATATGTGCATTCGTTACGGCGGATCAACGTTCGATTCTTTAATGCTATTATAGAGATCCGGTGGAGGCGGACGTGAGAAAACGACGACGGCGAAGACGGCGAAAAAGATTACGACGACGTCGGAGGAGAAGGTGGCGGAGAATGGAGCAACGTACAGGGCAAGGCAGATGTTACTGATGAGCAAACGCAAGTACGACCACGACGACGATAACGATCACGACGAAGACGAAGGTAACGAGGGAGTCGAAGAGCAGTAGTAGGAGAAGAAGGCGGAGGAGAGAAGAACGAGGAAAACGAACGACAGTGCCTGCGGTAACTGCGAGAGATGCAGCAACAACCGCACTCTGGCCAGCAACCATCCGGGGCGCCGAATGGGGTGGCGGGGGGCGCCCAATTGCCACAAACAGGTGGCATAAGTCCGGCGCAACCTGGCGCGACCGGTACCGCCACCAATCGTGCGCAAGTTAACGGGGGCAGATTCGACTTTGACGACGGTGGGACCTACTGCGGCGGCTGGGAAGACGGCAAGGCCCATGGCCACGGCGTGTGCACCGGGCCCAAAGGTCAAGGCGCCTATTCTGGCAGTTGGCACTTCGGCTTCGAAGTATCCGGCGTCTACACCTGGCCTAGGTGAGCGACTATCGTTGATACCGACTACTCGTTACATTAGCACGTGGTGCACTTCGTTATAGGCTGCAAACCTGGTGTACAGGTGTCTTATCGACGCTTGGCGTATTTCACAGTGTACAATTATTAACTATATGCACTAGGCAGACACAATTATGAAGGATTACGATAAATTGTTAATTCTCGTGATATACGTAATCCACGATGCTCGTCCGGTTGCGCGCGTTTCGTAGAACGAATTAATCTTGTATTCTCTTCGCGTTGGCGCACTCTCGGGATTTTCACAACGACCGCCACTCCTCCGGGTTTATGAAGGATTAACGCTGAGCTCGTTTGCATCGTGACGAGTGTATGGTTTTCAGGCTGATTATCCGGTATTACGTTACCACCACTGCGCCTGTTTCGCGTTAACAATGTCGCTTAGCTGGGCAAACAATTACTGAACACGATTACACGCCGCAGGAGTAACGTAAGGTCTGACCAAACGCTATTTTATGAGGCTCGGATTCAGTAATTGCAGGAAATTCCCCGGCAATCTCTACCGGACGTTTCACTGATGATTTTCGCGAATTCCCGCGTCGAATTCACGAGACTCCCGGCGTCGCGTGCGGCGCATGATGTGCAAACCGCGAACCTTGACACGTATCTTGGTAGTATATACCTCGGAGGGAATCTCCCGATTTCTACAAAACTGGGTCACTATGCGCAAGGACAACCGGAGCAGGTCACCGGGATTCGAGTCGTAAGGACCTAGTTCAGGGTCGTGGATAGGTAATCGTTGTCAAAATTTTCGGGAATGATCGCGGACGGTGATGATCGATATTCGTATTCGTGCGTGTTAAAAATGAAAGATTTTTTCATTTTTCTTTTTGGAACACGATCACAATCAATTTATCAATAAAATATATGGAAGTTATTCAATAGAATTTTCCTCAACAGAATGTACATCCTGGTTTCAGTAAAAGAATTGCAAGATATAAATGAGCGCTCAGATTCTTCGAATCCCAAATTAAAATGCAACGTTGAAAATCGTTAAACGTTTCTCGCGAACGACGACGTCATCAGCGGAAAATATTTTAGGTCGCTTTCTTCCATGAAATTGAGCAAAAAATGGCGGGATGTACTAGTTGCTCTGTAATCGATCGATTCTGCTTTTTTGGATTTCTCTGCTCAAAATTAATTGGAAGATAAAATTATTAACTATTTATACGTATATATATATATATATATATGGACTCCGATTTATAAACACTCTATAAAGTAATTGCAGAACCACCCCCTCCTTGTTTGTTTCTTGACGATTAGTTTTATGAAATGCGTATATACGACAATTAGGAAAAAATTGTATAGTATTCACGTGCACGCGACACGAAAACCCGGAAAGACTTTAACGATCGTAATTAGGGTTTCTAACTCACGCACACAATGAAAATATTGTTACTAAGAAAATATTATTAAGTAATGGAGATGTAATAAAACAGTAAGATATAACGATTTCATTTATATTTACAAAGGGCTATTAAATTGTACTCAAGATTAACGTTTTAAATCATACACGAACTTAAAGTACATTATTTACATATGTTGCTATACAGTGTTATTAACTTATTAACGATATAAATTTTAATTTATCGTTGCGTTACATTGTGATTTTTTTAAGATCATTTTCGGAGACTGGATATCTCCTTGAATGTAGGTGCATTTCTTACCGGTTTCTGGAAAACTAATATAAAAAAAAGAGAGAGAAAATGAGGTAGAAACGAAACGTGACATCCACTTTTCTTTCCGATCACGTATCTAGGCCGAGAGAATTCGCTGTTTCATTTCCGCGTAAACTGGAGCAAGGTCCATCTTTAACTAGCAACATTTTCCGACGACTTCATTCTCGATCATGATGATACTCGAAGACGAAGTCGAGGGGTTTCGCGGATCCCTATCGCTCGAGAAATGTTTACCCCACGTGTCTAGAATTTCACTATCACCGTTTACTTCCATTTCGCGACCAGTGAAGAATGCGCATTGCCGAGGGGACAACCCCGAGGGGACAGCTAGTGGTTACTAGCTGAAATATTGTCCCACAGATTGATTTTTTAAATTTCATACAATTTTATCTCATTACAAATAAATTTCTTCTCTACATATAAAATCGTATGGTAAAATAAACGATTTTATCTAATATTATACAATGATTCCTTGTGGTTTCATATGTAATTATCGGATTATACACAGAAATTTTGTATGAATTTTATAACAATTTTGGAAACTCTGTCCCACAGTTATATTAAATGGATTACCTCCTCGCTCATTGCCGAGAATCGCGAGAGATCACCTTTACAAAAATTATTTATTGCTCATAGTAAAACGTTCTTTTTATTTATTCACAAACGTTCTAAAAATATAATTCAAACATTATTTACAATTGCAAAATACATATAAGTTACGATTGCATTGTCAGAATTTCTTATGTAATTAATCGTACCGCAGTAGAACGACATAGATTTTTATCAGGCGACAAAACATCGTTAAACACAAGTTTACGCAATACGCAACACTTATAAAACGTTTCCGCAACAGTTTCCGCATCCACGTGCAGCTTTCGTTTATGTAATCGTTATTCGCAAGGACTTGAGAGTATCGCTCAGGCAGGATTAATCATTCTCTTTCAAAAGATTTACTATAGAGATGTTCTTGAAACCTTTTTGACGTTTTACAAATTGCGACGATTAAAAGGAAATAATTAAATTATATTTAATGCTGGATTTAGAAAGATTCTCTGCGATATAAAGTAATAACAGAAATAAGTTTAACGCAAAAGCTTTAATCGCACTTGAAAGAACGTTCGCTCGATTAGCTCCGTCTCCCTCCTTCGATAATTATAACTTTCATAAAAATATCTTAAAAGAAGGATCGTAGGCGGCGTAATCACTTTCTACATTAGCACGAGGTGTCAAGCTCTCTCATCGCCACTCTCCATTCTGTATATTCAACAATGTGGATGTAATGTTGTCATCATCATTGACGACAGTCGGTAATTATTGGATTGACTAATTAGACGAGTTTTCAGCTAACACGAATGGCTAATGATGGCATAAATAGCAACGTGATCCCTTGAAGCGTAACTCTTAAGGATATTTTTGCGAGCGAATAACAGTTGAGAGCTGCGGAAGACATGATGAGATTATCTCTACAATTTCAAAATACTTTTTAAGTTCCACTTGAAGAAAGAGAAGAGCTGTTTTAGAAGATTGAATTCTGCAAATTGCATTTCAGCGGGTCAGCCTATGAAGGACAATGGCAGAACGGCAAAAGACACGGCCTGGGTATGGAGACCCGTGGCCGTTGGCTTTACCGGGGAGAATGGACTCAGGGATTCAAAGGTCGTTACGGGGTCCGGCAGTCTACCACCTCCACGGCGAGATACGAGGGCACGTGGTCCAGCGGCCTGCAAGACGGTTACGGCTCCGAGACTTACGCCGACAGTGGTAAGCCCCAAGTCTATTCGACAAGTTTAATCAACGTGACTTTTTTCCCCATAAATTATTAACCGTCTTCTATGAAAGTCTTATGAACTAGACGAACAAACTGTGAGCATTTCCTTCATCTTGAAATCGAAAATTGTTATATGTAAAAATATTTCCATGTATAAAAAATATTTCTAAAAAGAATTATAATTCTTTGATTCGTTAATATTTTTTTATTTCTAAAATAAACGGGATATGCTTTCAAAATTGAAACAACTTGCAGTGTACTGACTACAAAAACAAAAAATCTTTTTGTAATAACGGTTAAAATATCGTATGCGTAAACAACAATAAATTTAATCGGTTGTGCAGTCGCACAAAGTACGGTTTTTTATCGATTTCGCATTAAAAGGATAATAAATAGGCGATTTCATTCACAAATGAAATATTTTATTGAACGTTAAAAACGCGTCGCGGAAATCCTCCTAGCATGCTCCAGAGAGCTGGCCTATGAAGCAAGACATCGTCAGTAAATAAATCACTGAGTTCTTTTAATAAAGCTTCGCGAGGCTGACTTAGGAACGCGGTAAATAAACAAAACAAGAAACGGATGTGGCAGAACGCGTCGTCGATTTCGCATTATCTCGGCGAGATATTTAGTTGCGCCAAGATTGATGGTCGCAATTGCGGTCTACAAAAATTGATGCAGTATTTAGGGACCTCTTCTTCGTCTTTCGAATTCCTCCGCTTACAAAGATGTCATTGTCGAGCGGAGTATTATAGTGGGATTTTATTTTTAAAACTCTATATTATATAAAATCGATTGCGTCTGAGGAATCGTTTCTGTTACGATGATCACCAATTAATCTCGGCAAGATATTTGATTTTTATTATTGCAAATGAAGCTTATAAAGAACCATCGCAATAGATAATACCGATCGATTGCGATAAGAGAGTTTTTTCGAAGAGAGTCAAGATTGATGATACTGTTATACGACTGCAATTTTCCTGAAAATCGATACAACCTTCGATAGAGTCTTACTTCTTTTAATCCTTATTACGACCTGTTTATTCGATCCTTTTTTCTTTCTAGGAAGATCTCCCTCTTGCACGACGCAGCTCCTAATTGTTGAATTTCACTCGCTACCGCAAGGAACATCGCAAAATTCAATACATCTTAAACGTCATTAACCAACTCAGTCATAATTTCTCCGCTGTTGAAATCAAATTTGCCGAATTCATTTAACTTGTCGCGAAATATCGTTAGAGGCAATTTTCTCTAGTCGCTTCAGTTACGAATAAACGATAGGTACGCCATTAAACAGAGTCGCACTCCGATGTGAGGAAGTAGGACTATTGTTCAACCGATCGATCATCGCTGGTGAAACATTATAAAGTATTCACGTGCTATCTACCATAAAAGATCGCAGCGTTACACATTCGTGTTTTAACATAAAATATTACCACATATTAATTAAACATGATATTGCGTCCTCAGACCTGCCGTTTTCTCATGGGATAAACTTATTCTCGTTACGATCGCGGCAGATGCTGCGTCTCAGCATCAGTTCTGTGAAAAAGATTGCGAGTAAACCAAATGAAAAATCTTACCGAGTAACTCTTTACGCAGCAGAGTTTTGTCGTTATTCATTTCATAGCAACAAAATACTTCAAAACTCGCACTACTTAAAGATAATTCTCGCAATTCTTTTATTTTTTAGAAAGAGGTAATCGAGATCTAAGTAAAATAGCGGTTAAATATTTAATTAATTTTAATAACAAGGGGAGGTCACAGTGGACTCTTCACGGATTTTAATCTCCTTCAGTATACACTGAAAAAAAGTCTGATTATATGTCATCAAATGCTGAATCAAATATTTCAAGTAAATATAGTTTAAGTAATATATTTAAACATAATTTTACCTTCACAAATATTTAGTAAGTATTACCGTTTAGTAATACTAAATATTTATAAAGGTGAAATTATATTATTTGAATATTTGATTTATATTATATTATTATAATTATATTATTTGAATTATATATATATATATACCGGATTCTTTTACTAATATATATAATAAATCGAAAAAATAGGAAAAATTCGAGGGAAAACGCCACACTTAAGCCTTTATTCTAGAATAATTTTTAAAAAATATCTTCTAAAATAACTTCTTAATGTTGAATTAACCAGCGAAAAAATATTATAATGTAAAATGAAAAAAAAAATTATTTATATTCTAGAAATCTTTTTTATTCATGCAAATTAACGAATTAAACTTTTGATATTCTGTATTATAATATTAGAAAAACTTACGTCACACCCTGCAAAAATGGCGTCTTCCCCCTGTGTATACGGATAAGATGCTATCTTGTATGAGAGAAGATGTCATAAGCAATTGAATAAAATAATGCAATATTTTACTTATTTACAGTCCATAATCAAGACTTGAAGTTATAAAAACGAATAAAGATGTGATAAAACACAAATTTAAAAAATATGAAAGAGAGTAATTTAGGAAGTGTATGTTGGACATACTTTTATTCATTTAAACAACATTTTATTTACTTGAAATGTTACAAATTATATATAAAGCATTCAAAATTTTAATCCATAAAATCATTTTTAAATGGTATCAAATAGGGAAAATTGTGTTTTGTATTTACTGTCATCTTCCCTCCAAGTGTAAGAAGAATATGTAATTACGACTTTTACGCATATAAGAAATTATAATCTATGTCAGTCACATACCTGCCAGAAAATACTGATCGAAATTATATACCATTCATTCGGTTTTACAGTAAACATCAAAGAGCAAACCTTAGTGATTAGCATACCATATATTAGAAAGAGTATATTTTATGACCTATCTTTCGTATTTTGTTAAATATTTTTTAATATCAATTAGTATGTACTTTTGAATAATTGCACTTTTTTTTCCCATTGTCTACTACATACTTTTATACGCAATCAGAATATACATATGTATGTGCTAATTCATTTCATTAGGATCAATTTTTTGTAATTAGTGCGAGATCCTTTCAAACATTATTACAAAGTCCATTCAACAAAATGCTCGGACACGACACAATTAATTCTTGATGTAGATTATGCGGAAAGAGATCAAAATCTATGAAGAGTCCACTGTACCCTCTTCTTGTAAGTAAAATAAATGCTAAGACTTGCACGCTTGGCAGTGTAATATCTTCCGCCTGATGAATTTGTGCTATCGCAGCATCCCAATTGATCATCGAATCTGATCATCGAAATCTTTTGCGCGAGGCATCGGAATTCAGAAACTGGAAATGCTCTGACACGGCCACGTCACGTCGAACACGCGTGCGTACATTATGCTCGCACGAAAATAGCGCGTCCGATCGCTCGACGCGAATCAGTCGACTCGATGTTTATCAAGCACCACAGGTTACCCAATCGGATTTAATGCTGTACAGTTCAAATGTATCTTTAATGAATCACTATAAGTCTCTTCCGTTAGATCTAGCCGTGGATTTTATCTTTTTAAAATTTAAAGGATAAATAATTTAACGTGGCTCAATAATATAAACAATATAAAAATAATAAAATGAGCATACAGCCACCAACAAAAAAAAATGTTGTTTGCAAAGTTATATATTTTATATTAATTAATATAATAGTAAATGTTTCAATCACAATCTGACTATCTTCAGTACAATTTTAAACTTTTTCACATAATAAGTCAATGTAATAATAAAACAAACTAACTTATCGATATTTCTTTGTTCTTATTTGCATCTTTTATTTGATTTTTTCATCCGTTGTCACATTTAAATTTAAAGCTATTATGTTTTCAACACCGGATTTCCAGATTCGGTGTTTTTAAATGGTCATTTTAATTTTTGTACGCCAGTGTTATAAGAGATTTTTAATCAACGGAGGAATCTGTTTCGATGTTCTGTCAGAATTGCTTGAGATGTGATTGTCTAATCATTTTACCTTTTTATTCTATCTCACATAAAAATATATCTCGAGATACATCTGTCTTCAGAAAAATACACGTCCCTTATTATCCGTTACAATTTTGTGAAGATGGATCAGCCTAATACCTGAAAAAGCCTGTGGCATGATCGTTCAAAGGTCTATATAAAGCGCCGAGAAACATCGGGCGGAATGAAATACGATAAAACTCTTATCCGCCACTACCGGCCACGCTCACTCTTTCTCATTCTCTCTTTCGAATATTCTCCGTCTCTTCTCTCCTTTCGCAACGAAGATAAGTGAAGTGCTGGCGCTATTTCGACGCGAAATCGAACCGGCACGGCGGACTCGCGGCGGAGGAGTCCTATCATGAATGGACCGGATGTCGGGACGTTTATCGCGAACGAACACAGTTTATATACACCGTACTGGAATGTGCATCATATTTAGCCGACAAACGAGTTTTCCGAAAAAGAGCAATAATAATTGCGAATAGATTTAATTAATTAAATTAATTTACAAAATAAAATTAATTTAATTTTTATGATATATTCTCTTTTCGAAGAAAAATATTATCAAATAATTCACGTTAATTTATTCCATTCTGCGCAGCAAATTAAAATGATTCAGTATTATTTCAGATTAATTTTTTTGTTAAGGAAGAATATCAAATTACCTCAATTCACCGTACGAGGAACGAATCGTTCTTTTATATCCAAATTCTCTAATGTAATACCACTATAATTTATCGTCAAGCACATTAATCCCATTAGTTTAACTACATTCGTTATTATATTACATCTATTTGAGGAAATCTTCAAGGATTAAATCACTCCCTTTGAAGATTTCTAAACATGAACACGTGGCTCTCGTAAAACGTCAGCTCGAAGATATCATGTCGGGTTCAAAAATTGATTAATTACCTAAAGTGCTTCGTTATTCGGTATTTCTTAAACGAGCGCAAAATACTAACGAAATTATCTTCTAAAGAAATTATACGTATATATGTAAACGTGTATTTGAACGTCTTCCGGAGAGAAGATTTTCAAAGAGATTAAAATTTCGGTCGCCCCGCTATACAATGTCAATACGATGCAAGATAAGAGGGGGGGATGAGAGCAAGGTGCAGCACGTGCATGCACATCGCGTGAAGAGGGCGAGTCCACGTAAACACGACGGGGATTCCCACCTATCCTGACGCGCGCGGGCGCGCCCAACTATTCCGCGAAGGCGCCGGTTGGTTCACCTCCTGGTTTGAACCACTTCGCCGTGGGTCAAGGTTAACCACAGTCTTGCCGCTCTCCACCCGCCGCTTCTACCGGTATATCGTGTGCAGAGCACGACTCTTCTACGTTGAAATAAAATCTACCCCTCCCGTCCCGTTGGCGCGCGCCGCTCGCAGCCGTCACGTCGTTGCGGCGCTCTGGTTCCTTTCGTACCCTCCACTCGAGATTCCATTATACTAGGGCAGATGTCTCCGCTCCCATTTAGCTGCAGCCTACACATTTATTTCACCTCTTCCCCCCCCGTCAACCCCCGATCGAACATCTCCGATGCATTTTCCGTCATGAATTTCCTCTTGTCATTTCACATCACCCAGTCAATATTTACTACCTGCCTGAAGTAATTTGTTCATTTTCATTCATGATCGGATTTACGTTATATGCGTAATAGCTAAATTAATCTGAATCTATGTTTATCATTTCCACGTAATTTGTAGTCGATAGGGATAAAATTGCGAGAGAGAAGATAAAACAGTTTTTCAAAATACTTAAATATTTTTTCATATTTAATGAACTTTGTCAATAACAAATTTTTAAATAAATTTAAATATCATTTGAACAAGCTTGGCTCGGTTATATACTTTTTAAATAATTCTTGCAATAAAAACAAAAGATAAAGTCATGTAGATTATGTTCTCTTTATTGTGTACTCCCACATACTTTCGGCATGTTTTCGCTTCTTTTACCGTATACAAAACGCGACACGTGAATCAGGATGCAAATATCAGCAATGTTTTGCTGTGTACTTTCGATACAACCGTATCGACAGCACGTCGTTTTAAATACCACTTTATTTCGACATTTCCACAAGTTTGAATTGTCCCGGTTTTATACTTTCCGAAAAACTATCGCAACACGCGGAGCGTGATTCGTACAGCTTCCCGATTTTATTCGAAATTGGCGAAATACATATACACATTGACGTGATGTTCGCGCTTATCATTTAATTGCATCATTTTACAGTGTGCCCAGTAAATTGCATAATCATTACGCAACGTTGATAATATCTTTCATCTCGTAATTATACATCTCGAATGAGTGATTGTCGTTACAGTCCGCTGTAATTAATTTAGAATTAATACAATTACAAAGCGGGTGCCACTCCTCGTTGCGCAAACCGTGTGTCACTCGGTTATTTATTTGAATAAAAGAATATCCTCCACCCAGACACAAAGGTTTTCTTCGATTCAAAGAAATGTTTCTTTGCTTGTTAAAGAAAAAATTTCTTTGATTCCAACTTTTTAGATGTGAATTTTGATGATGTAACTGATAGTATAATTTCTTTGATTTAAACATCACTTTTAAAAATCAAATAAATTTTTTATTTGATTTCAAAAAATGTTTAAATAAAAAAATTACGTTCAAATCGAAGAAATTTTTTTCTTTAATCGTATAACGAAGAAACATTTCATCGAAACGAAGAAACCTTTCTTTGGACGTCTCCTTAAATCACGTGGACAACGGCAATGCGCGATAATGCGCATTCGAGCCACAATCGTGCGCTTCCGAAAGTTATTTCCTCCCGGAATGAGTTATTTCCTTCGTATGCCAAGGCGACCCACCCTTTAACCGCGAATTAACATACCTCCTTAATGATGCCTTTGAAAAATGTGCAAGGTGTCTCGAGGCGTGTGCACGAGGCGTGTGCACGAACTGCCTCCCAGTTGATGAACGTCACCTTGTCGTAAAGGAGAACGAATGTCGAGATTTATTGACGTCGAGGGACGAGGATCAACGCGCGCGCAATTATGTCCTTTAATTAAAGATGCCGGGGTTAAAGGATATTTGTGGAAGCACAAGTATCACGTTTCAGTATACGGTTTGCTAAGCAAAGATGAGCAAGGTCGCAGATATTTGACTTTATTTTCTTTACCGAGCCGCATCATATCGATCCTTTTTTCTCGGGAGCTGTTCCACGTAAGAAAACACGTGTAGTGCTCAGTGAGATTTTCAAGCCGGATGTCTCATAAGTATATACATTTCGCAGTCCCACATTTCGTTTTTATGCGATACCGTCATTCGCACGATTTCTCTGAAACGCCCTATGGATATATGAATGACCGAAAGTAACGAATGATTCATCGTTCGCGAGGAGGATCGAGAAGGTGGAATGATCTCGCCATTACGTCTTCACGGTTTCAATGTACAGGTAGACTACTCGCTTGCATCGCTAAGAATATCATTTATAGGCCGGTATTCTTTTCACAGTCCATTCTTTTGCATTTCGAGACTATCGTATCCAAGTAATGTCTTAAGATGCTAACATTGCTCTATAATTAGTTTATGACATCTCAAAAGTGAGAAAAATATCTGATGGAAAATAAACGAACTAGTAGATTATATATCAATTACAATTCCATCTAGAATGCTGATTAGACCAGCAGATTTAACCAGAAACTTCTAATTCGTCCACTTTCAACCAGAATTTCAATTAATTCAACCAGACGCTCTTCTTACAATTAGTATACTTAAGACAGAGTCTCAAATATATAAGAGTTTTTATTCTCTTTTTTCGCGTAGTTTCTCGCGTAGTTTACCTAAAACACCTTACATTCGCTTATGCCTTTTAATAATACATTCGTAAGCGCATACCTACATCTCTCGATCGAGTTAAAACACTTTCCGAACGCCATTCCATTTCTCCCGTGGCACGTGGCCGAGGTATTTATTTATAAATACCGACGCCGACGCGTGCGCCGTTGGTATGAGCGCGAGAACTTGCTGTCGATTGGAAAACGAG
Organism: Cyphomyrmex costatus; assembly: GCF_001594065.2. NCBI lineage: Eukaryota > Metazoa > Arthropoda > Insecta > Hymenoptera > Formicidae > Cyphomyrmex > Cyphomyrmex costatus. The sequence goes on from NW_017280156.1 coordinate 478,271, forward strand.
GAAAGAGGGTAGACATGTAACAACATATCGATGCTCCCCGCCCGCGTCCGTTCTTCAACCCCCTCGTTGTCAATCTCCGGACCCTCGTGTTTAATAGACTTCTTGAACCGTCCACGCCTTTCTGATAAATCGCCCGTGACTTAGCCACAATCTTACGATAGGATGCGCGCTTTCATCCTCGACAGCTCGCGTCGCACATGCGCGCGCGAAAGCCGCAGGAGTCACGACGGTATCGTGAAATAATTTATGGGCCAATAATTATTTCGGAGAGATGGCGAACGCCCGCAGCGAATCGCCCGTGCGGCAAGTCGCTCGAGTTCGTGCGACACGTTGGAATTTAATTAGAGCGTAACGGAGAGAAAGACATCGCCGCGCGAAAGGAAAGAACGCCGGGAAAATAGATCGATATCGTGACTCGGGAATACAAGCGATATCTCACGCTGCGACTTAATAAAAGAACAAATGTCCAGAACATTTCCCTTTTCGAGTCGTAAAGTCACGTAAAAACTTGGAGCATTCTGTACGGCCACTTCCCGTCGAGGCTTTCGCGCGATGATAAATCAATTAATGGATATACTCCTATTCTTGGTCAAAGTGGATTTTAATGTTTAATAATTTCAAATGCAAATTTTTGCAAATGTATTATTTTAATTTTATGAACTGCGCACGTAAGATTTATCGGTGCGCAGTTTATAAAACTGAAATAATATACATATGTATAACTATATATTTGCAAAGATTTGCATTCAGCATTATTGAACACTAATATCTGTTTTGATATCAAAAATAACATTACATCTATTAATTAATTTATTCTCGTCGATCTTAAAATAATTTTGATTTATAATTATTTCGCGATTATAGTTTACAATACGGTACATCGACGGAGAAAGAGATAGTATAATGGCAGGGTGCCTATGCAATTCAGTAACACGGCGCGAATCATCCGATAGATTGTCACGTAATTAAACGACGTGTTAGAAGTGACCAGGTTGTATGTACATGCAATGAAAACGATGTCACGTTCTACGTCGTATAAAAAAAAAACGAGCGGAACAGAGAGCTGAATAATTTCGCGCGCGCGCGCGCTTGTAACAGAAGGCCGTGTAATCTACTTTTTTGCCTTCCCCCTTCCGGCAAAACGCTACGAGCGTGCCGCAACCCTTTATGCAAATAGCAGCTGTATATGGGATACGGAGCTGTTAATATTACACCGGCGTGGGTTACCTTGATGAGCCGTTTTTACCTTTACTTTATACGGCTCAGCTGTTATTCCTGATTTTTCCTGGCGTCACACGCCTTACGTCACACGAGAATCCGCCGCCACTGGTTGCGTGCGAAAAAAAGAGTCGCTGCGAATTTTAAACGGCGTTTAATTAATGTCAAGGATAGCCGTGAATCTGAAGACAACAATGGAACAAAAACGGAATAATCGAGAGTTGTTTATACTGAAAAAAAAAGGATGTTATTTTTTAACACAAAATTATTTTAATTGAAAATGTTTTGATTTAATAACAGTATCAATAAAATAATTACAATTTTAGTAAAATAAGAGCATGAAGTATTTGTTTCATTAATGGTATTATCGAATTACAATTATTTTCAATTAAAATAATGTTGATATATTTTTTTTTTTCAGTGTAATTATCGAATATAAACAAATCTCTGTCAAAGCGCATTTTATGATTCGTAGTGCAAGGTTTACGTTACGAATTGTAAATGTGAGATTTAGGGGTTAGTTCCAGAATTGTAAGTAACTCTCTCTTCTCTCTCTCTTATAATTTGTTCTCGTAAGACTTGTAAGAACTTATGACTGGAATGCTTATAACTTTAGTATTAATTAATCACGATATAGGCCTCATGATATTAAAAAAATAATAACAAAAACAAAATAACATAATCGTAGAAGTTAAAGCAAAAATGTGTAATTTTCTTTAAAACATTTAATTTTAATAGTTATATATAATTTCCGTACGTTTTGAACGACGTTCCGTCAGTTTGAATTTTATTTTTAGCAAAATTTCTTCCCTTTGATTATATAGAAATCCAAATTTGTTTACTCTGGATTTACGGTGTGATATGCAAAGAAATAAACTTATAATTAACTTATTACTTATTTGTAATATACACAATTTTAAAATTTAAGACTGGTCTACATAGAAGTCGTAGATTGTGGAGTATTAAGTCGTAGAAAACTGACCAATCGCAATCAAATATGAGGAAGATATTCGATTAGAATCGATCAAATTTCTACAATTTAAATATACGACCATCTACGACTTCCATGTAGACGAGCTTTTACTGTTTTTGCTGATGAAAGCAAACTGGAGTCGAAATGTACTAAAATCATATAAATATAATTGTCAAAATTAAATATTTTAAAAACAATTACGCATCGTTTTCTGCGTTGACTGCTCGCGCTCACTTAGTTTTCGTTATTATTTTATGCAACAGTTTTACAAAAAAAATTCTTACTAGCCATAAGATTTACGAATGCTCGTACATCTTATGGTACACGTAGAATTACAACTCCAGCCGTAAGTTCTTACAAGTTTCACAAAAATAAGTTACAAGCTTTACGATTTTGTCTAGAATTGATTCATTAATTTTTTCGGTAGCTCGCAGTAATATCATGGTGATACTTCGATAAGTTTCCCAGTAAGACCGCGCAACGAAGAAAAAGTATGCCACTTTGTTATCGCAACGACGCTCGGCAACCCGATACACAGCTATGTAATCATACATGTAGCACGCATGGCGCTCGGATCGAAGCCGCAGAGGACGTAACGACGTACGAATATTATAATCAATAAGAAAGTAGCCTGTTGTTTCGCGAAACAAATGATTTTTGTGCAATATTAAGTGAAAATGGGCAGTTAAATGTTCAAACGAAAGGGACCAAATTGTGTTAAGACGAGTCTTATTATTGTTAGTACCTAATGGATATTAATCGACACGTATATTGTCCTGCGCAAATTACACCATAAATGGCCAGCGTCAAACAGAAGCGCATGGTTCTTGCTCCATATTTCTTACGCGCCTCATTCATCTGATCGATCGCAAAAGAATGAAAGAGACAGCAGTTTTTATAACATCAATCGTGCCTATACGTAGTAAAATTTTTAATGATAAAGTTTAAGAGTCGTCAGGTTTTAAAAAGTCTAGAAAGTTCACTTTTTGCACGACAATCTTGCACGACGATGTGAAGCAATGTAAGAACAGATAGATAAATTACAGATGAAGATATCGCGCTCGGTGATATTTCTTTTTTTTTTTTTTTATTTTATTTTATAAGGACACACGTATTCCCTAGAATTTCTACCACCCTCGCCAGACACAGACACATAGGTAAAAGATAGTTAGGACGACCTGTTAGGGTGGTTTGCGACGATCTGGTGGAGGCTGCGGACCGAAATACGCTCGCACGGCCAATTCTCACCAATACCGAGATGCGTTCCGATGCACGTGCAACCGACCACCATCTCGGAAGATGGCCGTGCTATTTCAGGCAGACTAGCCAGTGCCATGTAGCCAATCAGGACCGTACGTCACGTTTAATTCACCCTGCAGAGATTGTTCTTTACGGCCATTCTATCGCGACCTTAATTCACCAACATAAAATCATCTGTAACTAATACGACTCGTTTTAAAAGGAAAGCGAAAGCATCGTTCCATAATAATGGCCAGTGAGCGCTGACGATAAATTCCGAAACGTCAAGTTTGACGATTATCTTCCACGATATCGACGTGACAGAAACTACGCGCTCCGGTTGGATTAAAGGCTCCCGTTTCGTGCTTCCTACATGACAGATATATGCCAGGATGACCCCCCCTATTTCGTGTTAAACTCGTCCTACGTTAAATCCGACTTGCGCTGCCAGTAGTCTACTCGGGAAATGAAATTTGTGGAGACTATCGATCGTCCATGCGCGAAGCAGTAAGAGAAACAAATGCAAAAAACAATGCCTCGTTTCACAAAATAATGCGTTATGCAAATGTATGTTAAATAGACATCGTTAGATACTCGAGCATCGATCCGAAATGGCATCTGATTCATAATTTATTTGCACGAGATTCATCCAATCGAGGTGAACTTTTTCGACGATACCCATCGTCGGTAGATAATTAGTGCAAAGCTAATTTACGAAACTGTTTACTTATTGAACGATTCTTGACGAGAATACTGTCGAAAGTAGCAGTGTAGATTAGCAGGACGAGAATTAGAAGCTCGATAATAATTAATCTGGGTCGTTGCTGACGCTGGATACGCGAATCGATATATTATATGGCGCGATCCACTTTTCCGCGTACTTACTGTGTAGTGCTATTCGATTAATGTCTCCATAGGACTTGACAGCGACTTAAGCTACATTTATTCGAAATTCGTTAAGACCCCAAGGGACACGAGACTTTTCATGCTAGACTGTCTCCACGCGGCTGACAACCCGAACTGACCTCGATAACGCGAGCACTCTGCGCAAAGTGGATGTCTTCTAAATCGATTCATAGATTTATGCGGCGAACTAAAATCATAAATCTTTTGGATAAAGAAAAAGAGGACAAAGAGAGGGAAACAGAAACACTTCCAACTGTGCCAGGACGAACTCACGAGAGTTCTCGAAGAAAATATCGCTGCAGAGTCGCCATCGTGTGTTGTGTTATAAACAAATATATACACCACACTAAAAATTCAAACTATCCAAAGAATACACCAAGTCAAGAGAAAGTTAAAATAATTTAATTTTAACGACATAAAAATTAAAATGATGATCATGAATTAAAATATTATGTCATTTTGATGTTTTGTTGAATTAGCGTGTTTCTTGGGTATAAATAGAGGATATGTATAGGGTTCATTGCGTTTATCCTATAGGGACAGAGAATCGGAGGAGAAAGGAAAGAAAAAATAATTGAGAAACTTTTATTATAAAATAACTCTCTCACAAAAAGAAGAAATACTTTCTCGGTTGGCGATCTCTTTCGCGTCGTAAGAATAATTCAAGGCACGTGCCAATCCTTCTGAGAAAATCGCCGAGTAAAAACTCATTACCCCGACTCGACGAGGTAGCTCCATAATGCAGAAAGATTTCGCTGTCGTGAATAGTCGGGGGAGCATAATGTTTAAACATTTACACGTGCCCGCGTATTTTTCACGATGCCGTTCACGGCAGTACCTAAAAATTAATTGAAAACGTACGGTATGCATTGAGACTGGCACCGTCGCCATCGCGACGGCAATTTCGAGGGTTCGTGTACATTGGGCGTCTTGTGTGAACGCCGGGAACCGCCGCGTGACCCACTTGCTTAAACGCTAGCGAAATAATATTCCGTCGTTGCGAAGAGGGGAGACGCCTGGCGTCGCCATATATAGGGTATCCCGTGCCGACGTCGTATGCCTGTTAATGACAGATTTCTTGTCGAATTGAATTTGCGTGCGATTCTGCAAAGCAAGAATTTGATGGAAGACTTCGTCGTCGTTGAAAGTCTTTCAATTTTGAATTTTCGATATTACTTTCAATATTGATTTTGATTTTCAACGTTAACTTCAGTAGTGGACCAATTTCCAATGTGCCCTGTTTAATATTGTTTATTTTTTACATTATATTATATATTACATTTTTGTATTATACTTATATTTTTATATAAATTTAATTATTAAAGTATTAATTTCAAAAGGATTGTATTAAATGGGACATCGAAAAAAATTTAAGCGTTTTTATTATATTTACTGTTACGTTTTTAATATATTTAAAGTATATACAAAATAATAAATTCGTTATATTTATAAAATTCAATAAAATTCGATAAAAATGATCAAAATAAAAAATCGAGATGGTAATATGAATAGCAAGAGCAACTGGACTTGTATGTATTCAAGGCTGAATTGTGTCAGAGAACTGAGAAGAAAAGCGTGTGATGCGTCTCGTTCCAGTGCAACGAAACGTCGACGCGTCTCGTCGTCACGATGCATACGAGCGACTTGGTTTGCATGCCAATAAACGTCGTCGGGGCCGAAACTTTTCGCTGCGACCGCAATACCTTGTCCAGGACGCGAGCTATTCAATGCAGAATAGAATAATACTCTTTCGAAAGAACGCACTCTCAATGCCTGAGTCGCTTGCTGTTGATACGGTCTGACGATGACTTCAAAGCTGCAATACGTAATAGTATATGATATTTGATGACTATTAAAAATACAAACTACGCAAATCACGAAAATAACATGCAACATCATTAATTCGGGGAAAGAATTACGCATCTTCCGCGCGCTGCGTCTTTCGTACGGAATTCGCACGTTTAATTTCTCCGACTGTTTTTTTTTCATCGATTCGGAATTCGCACGTTCTCCGAAGAAACACGCGTAACTGGACGCATTCCATCCCTAAGCGGGGCGCGCGTAACCGCTCGCCTCGTATCGTCGTGACTCACACGAAACATTTTGAAACACGGTCACGTTTTGGCAAAAACAATACATCTTATTGCCGAGTGTAGGCAACCCCGGGAATTTGTCGTAATCGACTGACGTGCCACTTCCGATTTCTGATGCCGACAATAGTTATCACATATTTTTCGCAACTTCACTCAATTATCCCAAAAAGGTTGAAGTCACCAGATTTGTAAAGCACCACAAACTCTCCATCATTTTGACTCGAACACGCGACTATATTCGAACCTATGTGTTTGTATTTGTATTTATAAGTTACACAGTGTGTATAAGTCTACACTATCCGACGGATTATTTTGGCTCAGGTATGAAAAACCTCATTACGGTACTTTACTAATTTAGTGACTCTACAAAAAAATCTTACAAAATCTCTTTATCATCAATGAACAATGGCGATTCGATTTCAACGATCAACTATTCAACGATTCAACTATTATTAGTACAAAAGATTTTATCATATCCGTTAGACAAAGTTTAACACAAAATTACAGAAAAGTTGTTTTCAGCGAAATCGTTGTCGCTAGCTTCAATAGACTCTTCTTTTATCTAAAAAAAAAAAAAGAAATTTTTTTTAATCATCTTTTCAAAGAACTCCGAATCTCTAACTTATTTAATACAGAATTTAATAGAGAGAGACGGTAAAACTTTTGCCTCAACGTAATACTTGGAAATCAAGTATTACGTTGTATATTGAATCACGTGAAGAGATTTATGTGTTAAGTCTATGAAAAATAATTTCATCAGCCTTAATGGATAGGGTGGCGTGTAATTTGCTGATGGAATGTCCCGTCTCCAACTTCTGTTTCTATTTCTGTTGCTTTACATGGATAATTTTGTAGGTACTTATCAAGGCCAATGGCTCCGCGGCATGCGGCACGGTTACGGGGTGAGGGCGAGCGCGCCGTTCGGTTTGGCTAGCCACTACAAACCTCCGAAGCAAGTAAGAGCGTCCTTGACGTCGTTAAGGAGCGCCGACGGAGGGCCAGCGGTCGCCCCAACGCCAGAACCCACCGACAGGAGAGATCGACGTGTAGACGACAGCCGGGGAGGATTCGTTTTGAAAGCCAGGAGCGACGACCCACCGGCTCGGAGAAAAAGCCTCACCGAAAAGTCCCTAAAGAAGGGTATTCTCTCGGTAAGGCATCTCTCTCGCGAAGGGACGATGAATTGACAAAGATATTTTATACAGAAATTATGTAGAAGAATATTCTGTCAATAGGGTCTTAAGATACGAAAGCAGAGGAGTACGGGAGATTTGGAGAAACGTGGTACTGGTGGTAGTATCAGAAGTAATGCCAGCTCGGCGTCGTGGATGTCGACCGAGAGCTCACAGAGCCAAGCTTCAGCGTCGGTTCACACAGATAGTAATGCGTCCTTTGTCATCGAGGTGGGTCACGATATTTGTGTTCCTCAGCTTCCTCGACAAACCTCTAATCGGATTTTAATTTCGTTTCTCCGCGACCGTTGAATCCGCTTATTCCGATCGTGTCGCCGAGAGACGCGTAGAACATCTTTTAATATAAAGTTAAAGCATACTATCTAGTGTATAAATTTAAAATTAAAATAAAATAAAATAATCAGGAAAATGCGTATAGTTAATCGTACGATGTCGATTCGCAGGACGAACAGATGGACGCGTCGGTAACTGAGACGTACTTGGGCGAATGGAAGAACGATAAGAGGACCGGCTTCGGCATATCCGAGAGAAGCGACGGGTTGCGATATGAAGGCGAATGGTTCAACAATCGCAAATATGGCTACGGTGTCACAACGTTCCGTGACGGCAGCAAGGAGGAAGGAAAATACAAGAACAACGTGCTTATCACTAGCCAAAAAAAGAAGCACCTCTTCCTAATCAGGTCCGCCAAGTTCCGTGAGAGGATAGAGGCGGCAGTGAGCGCAGCTCAGCGGGCGAGCAAGATCGCTCTGCAAAAAGCCGATATCGCTATCTCTAGGACGGCAACGGCGCGAGGTAAAGCAGAATTGGCCGATATTGCCGCCGAACACGCTAGAGAAGACTCCGAACTAGCGCAACAAACAGCGAGACAGTTCGCACCGGACTTCCGGCAGCCGGGTTTGGAAAGATTGCGGAACAGGGAAATACCCAAGTACGTTCCACCGCCACAGGATTCCATGCCGGGTAAGAGCATCTTACATAAGACAGCCAGCGTGGACCAACCCAGCGGCGCCACGCCGATCAAGAACACCTCGATAGCCGTCGACTCCACAACGACGGCGACAACGACGACGAACGCGATGCCAGCATCCACGGCGAACAATACCGTCAGTAATGTGATGCAGTCGATACGTAGGACCAGTATAAAGCCTCTGCCGCAGAATCAGCTACCTATGCAAAATCAGATACCGAATCAGGTACCGCTGGCGAATCAGACATCCATGAATCAATTAAACACTCAGCAGACCTCGCTGATCGGTCAGAATCCGTATCAACAGTATCCGTATCAACAGCAAAACGTGACGCAAAACCCGATTCCGACCAGCCAGTACTCGAATAGTATACCGAACCAGTACCAACCGAATCAATACAGCCAGCAGCACCACCAGTTCATCCAAAATAATCCGTACCAGTCGCAGTATCAACTGACATCTCAGGTTGAGCAACAATACTCCGATTATCAGCAACAACAGCAACCGATCGGATTGCACGAATTCCAAAATTTGCAGGCTTATCCGAGTCAGCAGGTGATTCCGGTAGCAATATTGTTCTCCTTGATCTTTCTTGGCTTCCGCGCACGCAGCCTTTCCACGCGCAATAATTCAATTTACTGATTATAATTTACCGAGCGCTTTCGTATGCCTATGGCAATGTTGTATCTGTTTGTGTGTATGTGTGTTTGTGTTTCTCTTTAGATCCCACAACTGATGTTTGTGCATAATTCCATGATATTCGCCCAAAGAAATCAATTTGGTGCGCAGTTTTATGCTGTAAGCAACTCAACAAGTTTCTATACATGCAAATTTGATTTCATCGACAAATTTAACATGCGTTTAACATTGTAATTATACTAATGACTAATTATTGGCATTCTATGTAACGTTTTAATTACATTTTTTTACCATATTGTTCTGAATGGTGATAACTAGTTCAACTATGAGTAACACTTTTAATTTTGGTTGAAAATTAGTGGATTTGACAGCCAAAAAGGAAGCCATTGTTTTTTTTTTCAAAGTATAACAATTAATCGTCATATGATGAGCCTGCAAAATTTTGGTAGCCTCTAATAACGAAATGTCGAACAAATACAGGATCTGTCGACATTAGTATCGTTTATCGCAGAAATGTCGATGAATACACTAGATATGTTGAGTAACACTTTGAAATATGATTCAGCCATGTATTTGTTCGGCTTATGATTAAAATTAGTCTATAATTTCTGGTGAAATCCTTAGAGCAATGTGAAATGATTTCAGACGGCAATACCGAATCAATATGGGCCTGGTCAGATGAATCAGTACAATTCACAGTCGATGTACATGCAACAAACGCACCCGTCGCAATACCAGCCTGACAACATCATGGATGCAGCGAGGCCGCCGAGCTCCACGAGTTTACGAAGAAATAGTAGAGTCCTGAGTCCTCAGGATCGACCTGGCGCTATTAGTCAAACGTTAAACGACAGGTCGGACGTGCTCTTTTTATATAATTAATATACCATAACAGTTTAAAAACATTTTAATACTTTTAGGAAATATATTTTGTATAACTTTTATTCAACTGCATCGTAGATTTCTAAAATCATACTTAAAATGAACCGTTATTGCACAAAGTAAAATATTTTCTACAGACTTTATACGTTTTTTTTAGATTGTTTCTTGAGGTTACAATCACAAGTTGAGGTTTCAAGCAATTAATGTGTTATAGGTTGGATCACTACAAGAGACCACCTAGTCGTGACAGTTCCGTAGATCGTTATGCCAGAGCGCATTCCCGGTTGACTGGATCGAGACAGCCATCCGTCGACAAAACTATATCGAACCCACCTCCGGATATGCTCGACAGGTGAATAACATCTATTAAATCGACATGTCGATTGATATTCAAAAATATTTATTTTGTTTACCGCACCTGAGATCATATATGCGTCATAATTCAGGAAAGATCTAAACCTGCGGTGCTTATTTTCCTACTAAATGGCATTTTGATAAATTACTACACGGAAAGAATTACATCTTAAAATTTACCCTGAAAATACGGTAATCGTGGGAGAATATTATATTTTGAAGAATTTTAATGTAAATCTTTCACATTCATTAATAAAACCACAATAAAATATAAAATAAGTATGATAAATTTTACTGAAGTGCATGGTAAAAATCTTTAAATTTATTGTATTGTACCATAATTACTATATTTTCAGGGTAAATTTTAAGAAATCCTTCTCTCCGTGCATAAATTCTGCGTTCCGCGTGATGCAATTCTATAGTAATTTATAGTAAAACGCAAGCAATCCAGCTGGAAAACAAGCATCGTGTGCCGCAGGCCTTAGAGTTGCGTTTAGAAATTTGTAGAAGATCATAAAGGCCATGGCACACAAAAGATCTTAAACAATATTTTAAATTAGCCACTGCTAACGTTATTATTGTTTACTTTTTTCTGGTGTGCCATGGATTTAAATCTTTTTAGAAAACTATCCTAGTTCCTTGAAAACAATTATTTTGCAAACGGCAGATCGACGAGAGCCCCAAGCGCGATACGTGGAGGAACGCCGCTAAACGGTTCCGTGATAGGCAGCGGCGCCGCGACGCCGACATATGCCGCGCCAACTCCCAGCCAGTTTGAGGGGGCTCTCATAAAAAACCGTAGCCTTGGACAGGACATTCTGCCGAGTACTGGACAGCCTAAGCGCACCGAAAGCCTCTACATGGCTCGCGGACCAGTTGGCGGTGGAGGCGGCGGCGGCGGCGGTGGTGGTGGTGGTGGTGGTGGTGGCGGTGGCGGCGGTGGTGGTATTGTGCCGAAGGTGAGTCCTTATTTTCTTATGCGTATTTATTCTTTTTATCCATCTTGTATATACATATACATATATATCTGTATATGTATATATAGACATATCCTCGCCATGTGCATATATACGTGCACCCATACATTCGTCTTGTGCACCGAGGACGTCTTGGCACTTACGTCATCCACCTCGAAAAAGAATTTACAAATGTGCCGATTCTACAGATATCTGTTCTGCAGAGCCACAGATATACAAGTAATTCTCGTCCTTCAATATTGTGATTGAGTGTTGTTTTAATATTCATAGACGATATATTGACGATCCAAGTCAGATAGAAATTTCCATAGAGGATTCTGACATCTCGTGCATTGACGTCATCGGACAGGCAGCATTTTTAAATTATATTCATCCTATGTAAATATTATTATTCATTATATTTCTACCGTACGTTGCATCGACATTTCAAAGAGAATTAATGCCACGATACAGTTATCTTTTTAAAACGATTTTTCGCTGCTTATTCATTTGGAACGAATCGCGACGTTCACTTTTTGAATGAATTTAAATTTTCCGTTCGGATGAAATTTTGACGACGATTTCTCGTGAATAACAAAGATTCGAGGAAATGTAATGTGTAATTCGACAATTTGTTTGGCGTTCACTCTGCCAAGAAACGAAACCTCTTTTCAAGACCAACTACGGAAATAATTTCGACGGTCATTATATACGTTAAACAAGAGAAAAATCGTTCGATATTACGTTGATTACCAAGAAGGTAACAATTCATGTAGAAATCGAACGATATTAGATTAAAATTTTTCTCACAGCAGAAAACGACTGAAAATTTGACAGAATTAATAGAATTAGTCTATGCTGTTTTTTCAAAGACCAATTAAAAGTCAATCATTCAAATATTTCTCGTTTCAAATTATTCGAAGATTTTAATGATTCTCAGCGAGGAATGATTGGTCGATCAACGTCGAATCGACAGTGATTCAACGTTGATCGACCATTCATTTCTGGCTATGTTATATAGATAATCGCTATAAATTATGAATAATAATCATCGGCCAGTTATGAATAATAACGCAAGCGATTATTCATAATGACCAGCGGTTATATTGTACATAATCTTTCAATGACTAGAAATGGTCATAAAATGAAATTATTAGAAATATACTTTGTATTAGTTTTATATGTCATTCTGCTGCGAGAATTTGAAATAAACAATTCCGGAAATTATTTTCATAAGCCCGAGTATCACCTCGCCCATGTTTAAACTTGCATTTTTTTATTACGATATATTTCTTGCACCTCGCCTGCGTTCTCGACGCACCGCATTCTCTCTCTCCCCGTTTTTCCTCGTTCAGAATTTTTCTCATCATATTCGCCTCTCTTATTATCTAGTTTACCTTTACCTATCTGTATCTTTTCTCTTCTCTGTCTCTATTTGTCTCTCTGTGTAATTGTGTGGCGTTTTGTGCTGTGTTCTGTGCATGCCATCCCAGGAAGCAGGCCGGACGGTCCCCGCCTTCGCCGCAACGTCAAAGGGCCGCGCAACCCTATAAGTATAAGTATAAAATATGTATACAGAGCGATGTTATGCAATAGCGGTTGGCAAGGAAGCGCAGCTTTCGATAGGCTCGTGTAGCATTTCGAGCCGAATCGGAAAAGTAAGAAATCACGAGTCGCGCAACCCCGATCGCCGTTTCCGCCCAACTCACCTCGGCGCATTGAATATTTCAGAACGAATTAAGTTCCGATAACCAATCTCGTCTCGGGGCAGTTTTAAACGCGCACATTGACGATATTTTTCTATGAATTTACGAATCTCTGCATCGTCCGATATTATCTTAACTATAAAAAGAAAAAAAAGAGACGCAATTGCGCGGCTTGAACGCTGTGTCCGAATAATTAATTATGTTACTACAGCTGTTGAAACAGGCTCGCGAGAAAAACCGATTTGTTCGGTTCCCGTCGGAGAATGGTTGAATTTTCGCAGTTTACGCACGTTCACTTGATATATACGTTAAAAATGTGAGGTAGGTTTCCAGAGCGGGGCCTTATATGAAAATGAGAGAATTTTCTAGTAACGAACATTTTTCGTGAAAAATTTTGGTGCTATGTTATGGGACGTAACGCTTAACGGAGAGACACTTGTACCTGCTATTAGCTGTTAACTTCGCCGCGATGTCGAACAATAAAAGACGCTCATTATAATAGAATCGCGGTTGAAGGAAGCGCATTTGAAATGAGCAATGCATATTTATGGGAGACCGACTTATTTTTCTATAGGAACACTGCGAGCCTAGTGAGTGATACTATTTGTTCACTCACGCGAACAATCTAGAATTATCGTCAATTTTTGATCATCACCATTAATCCTGGAATAAATCCGTTTCGTATCAGCGTTTGGTAATAACGATTAATACTTCGCTTTATTAATATTGCGCAACGAATTGGAGAAAGATATAGCATGTCCCGTTTAATCCGCTGGAGCCGATAAACGATAAAGGGAGCGTGAATTTATTTCAGGATTAAATAAGTGACGATCAAAACGTATAGTCGACAAGAAATGATAGAGCTTAAATATTTCCGAGGTATCCTAGATCGTGTTTCGTCTTGGTCATGAAAGAAGATTGCTGTCGTTAGGAAACGCTATTGAGAAACGGAATTATACGCTAAAGAGGATTAGCGGATTTCGCAAACCGCGCTTGAAAACGTGAATTGGCAACGACGACGTCGCCTCATTATATCAATTCGAGATACGATCTATTATGCCCATTGGGTAACATGCGAGATCGCCGACGGACCAGTTCAACGAACAATAAATGTAACACTATGTACAGTTCCTTTCAGCAAGAGAGAAGAAGCAACTAAATGCCCTCCGATTTTTATTCTTTTCCGCTCGGTACACTATATGGTCGAATAAGATTATTAATTCGCGCAGATATATAAAACGCGAGTGTATAAACTAAATTTACAAGCATAAACGAAAGTGTCTGTGTACGATATATGTACGATATATGTATATATATAGATATTCGCACAGAAAAGATTACGCTGAAACGAAGTAATATACTTACAAGTTGGCTCTCCACTTTGTAAAACGACGGAAAAAGATGAAACACGAATCCTTGTTCGCGCACAATTCTTCTACATTATATGTGACATTCCGTTTTTTCTCTCTTTTTTTTGCGAATAGCTACTCGAATTAAGCATTAGGCAATCTGCGTTAATTGTATGCGCACATATACGAATGTTATAAACTTGTGCGCGGAGTTGAGCTAAAGCGAGCGCACGCTTATCACGTCTATTATAACCGCTAATTAACGGACTTCGGAAGGTAAGCTTAGCGCGCGGCGTGGAGGCGGGGACCATATTTTTACTCTTCCATTCTATTTTAACCCTCTTTAACCATATTTTTAAGTCTTTTTCGACCCTTCTTCCGTGCCCTCTCGCTAGCCACCTCTCCTAGATTATTCGCCTAGATTACTCGACCGATCGATACCGCTCAATCTGTACTCTCAGATACGCTCTAGTTGAATTTCGCTATGCTGTGTTCAAGCTCACCACCCAAATGGTTTTTCATTCGACTTATCAAATATTAGTATTGCTATCACACAGAGAGGGTAACCACTAATTATTATTACTTCGCAAACGTACGAGCTTTACGAGAGACTCATCTTTATATCTACCACCTCCACGCCGTTTCTTTTTTCTGTTTTCTGGTTGGAAACGTTCTTTTTCTAACGCATGCTTGTCGTGAATTCGAGTTTACACATTCGGCGCCGTGTGTGCACAGATAGGAATTTGTTGAAAATGAAAGTAAATCGTGGGGGAGACGTTCGATACGAAACGAGCCTTAAGCACGCAGGAGTCTAATTAAATTTACGATGTTAGTCGCTGTTGCCGATATACATATATATATTTACGGACGTTACATTGTAGTACGTTACCTGTTTCACGCACATCGCGCACGCATAAGAATCATCGCGTAGAATAATTTGCTGCCCACTGTTAACGCGAAGGAAAAGATATGTGCGAAAGTTTATTTTATGTATATGTATTGAGAAATGTGAAACGCGCTTTTGAGAAGAAAGAGGGAATTGGAAACGCGAGTTTTAGAACCGTCTGTGTCAAATACATTTATATACGCTAATGATTCTTTATACAGCAAGACGTCCAGGTTGAATATGTTCCATGTAAATAAGGCTAATATTCGAATTTACGAGCAGATGGTATGGCGAAATTATGTATGATAATAAGATTAAGAGCAGACCTTTAACGATCGAATTTGCCAATGATACCTGTAACTGTGAGCCTAATTCTTAAATGGTCTATATAATCGGAATATATAAAATTCTAATTGATAGAAATTATATTGATCGCACAAACAAGATATTACTCTGAGGATTTTAATTAAACTATGAAAGAATACTCACTATATTTTCATACAGGGCCGAGATTTAATGATATTTAATATATC
The DNA here is from genome assembly GCF_001594065.2 of Cyphomyrmex costatus. Lineage (NCBI taxonomy): Eukaryota > Metazoa > Arthropoda > Insecta > Hymenoptera > Formicidae > Cyphomyrmex > Cyphomyrmex costatus. The sequence continues at coordinate 494,169 of NW_017280156.1, forward strand.
TGCGTTAACACCTTAAGTCACAAATCATGGTTTCGACAATAACGATGGTTGCACAAAAACAAAGAGTGTTATAGCGAGGAAGAGCTTTTACGATTTATGCGGGTCCGCATAAAATGCAACAATGATGTACAAGTGCAACTTGGAATGTAACATTCCCAAACAAAACACTTGAATTCTGACTTAAGCTGTTAATCTACCGATGTGTTCACAAGTTACTCGCTTATATGACGAACTTCAAGTACAGTATCGACTGTTCGGAAAGAAGTAAGCACGAGGGAAGCATCGACATTTCGTCAACGTTGAAAATAGTACTTTTCTTAATCTCGCACTCAAGTGCCAACCTTGCGATATAAGCGTTGTTCTGTTTCCGACTTTACAAAAGCTTTTCTAGATATTTAACAAATCAGATATAATCACGTTCTTGTTTATAGCGTGACGCACAATTATTTGTAGATACGTAGCTCATGTAGATGTAGAAGATCAGACAAGGATCGAAATAGATAATATGCATATTCGGTAAATTTCCAGATTACATTCCACGAGAAAGTCGATCTTAATGTAGGAATTGTACCGATTTTCGTTCACCAAACAACGACGTTGCATTCGATGTACTGAATGTATTTTGTGTATATCATGTGTAAGCTGTTGTTATAATGACAGATTAAAGAGAGTAAATCGCGTAAATCGGACTTCTTACTGCCTCTATTGTCTATTTTTTTTCAGAAATGCTAACAGAGGTATTGTATTAGCGTATTCGCCGTGACAAAAAATCGATATCGAATAGGGTATTGAAAATATGATTAATGGCTGCAGTATGTGTGTTTTACATAATAAGATGTTAATATTCTAAGATTCAATTGAGCAATCGTAATATTCAAACGAGTCTATGGAAATTGTGGGCAATATGTAGATTCACGGAAGAAGATCGCAAACAATGAAGGCTGCGCGATTGTATACAGTTCGTGAACGAGGCCATGGAAGTTCCGGTTTTAATATTAATTTTATCATTATCATTTCTTATAATTTGTCAAGTTTCGTTTGAGATATAATCGTACAACGTGCAGAAATACGGAAGCTCCAAAAGTTACGGAATATTAACGTTTTCTTTTTCGTGACAAGTGTAACAAACCGCTCATTATTCACCATTATTTATTGTTGTGCTAATCCGATTGAGAACAGATAAATTTGTATCGACGTGAATATAATTGCCATCGTGAAAAAAATATTATGTCATTAGCGTCATGCATTTAATTAAATCGGAATTAAACAATCGATTCGATAAGGGAACTGCCTCGAGGTAATCGCGCCATTAGCGAAGCAAATTAAATCGTTGCACCATGCCAGTCGAATTACTTTGCCGGATACGATTAACTAATCTGCAACAACGGACAGACTGCGCAACGCGATAAATGACAGACAAAGAAATTGCAAATAAGTGGGACTGACGTTTTCTTGGCGCGCGAAAATCCCGAAATCCTCGCTGTATATATATTCGCATGCCAAACGCATGAGTCAAATAATTCGAGTCTGGACTTGATTTGCGTAAGACTGTCTCACGGTGGTACGATAAAATTTGTAATTTAAATTTTGAATTCTCTTTTTTTTCCTAATGTTTTAGTAATTTAAATTTGAAAATAACTTTAGCTATTTCGAAGATTTGAGGAAAATTGAAGATTTGTCGGAGAGATTTTTCGGGAGAAGTAATTTGCAAACGTCAAGTGAATCAAAAGTAGCGAGTCGAATTTTGAGATTGGAGCATGATCTTTTCTCCTCACGCCATATTCGCCGTTATAAACCTCGTAAATCAGCAGAATCGACAGGGTTTTGGCAGCGTCTCGACGCAGATCTCCACGGGCGTCGCGACGCTCGGCAAAGTTATTTCAAAGATAGTGGGGCATCGCTCTATTTCGGTCGTGCTAGCCAGGGCCGTTCAGTCTGCGGCCCGGCTTCCTTACCAAGAGGCTGCGAATCCGTAATTTACACTTCGATTCGCCCCCTTTCGTGCCCGGAAATCGTCGAAATATGGCTGAAAGATAAGCGAACGGGTTTCATCCTCGAATGCATGTGCAGTTTCAAAAGACATTTCCGCTCGAGAAAGAGAGAAAGATAAAGGAAGCCCGGTGTGAACGGAAGCGCCAGCTGGCTCGATTATTGCTTCCGAAATGATCTTTCGAATTTAATGTAGATTCGAAGAGAACAGTGTTCGCTTGGTTTCGTCATCGATGCATAAAAGTGACAAGATAATATCGACCGATAATCACAAATCCGATAATTGAAGAAAACTGTACATACCAATATCAAGGGCTGCAAGTTCATTACAGATTTTAAAGAAAATTTTATGAAATCATCAAGTACAGGACGAAAGTGCAATTAAAAAAAAAAATAAAGAAAGTTGAGCCAAGCGAACGAGAATGATCTTCTTCGCGGGTGGTTAAGAACTCGAAAGATTTTCATGTATTTTCTGAGGGTGCCCACGAATCATCGTGAGAACAGAGATGTTTTGGATCGAGACGGACGAGGAGGAGGAAGCGTTGCTATGCAGCCCCGCTCTGATGGCCAGGCGGGCCTCGGAGTCCTGGATCGTAGCACCTCCTGTGGAGGTACGCGAAGCGAACATTTGTCACCTTCTAACATTTTCATAACAAAAGCCAAGCAGTGCGTAAGAGTTCATGCAGGGTGGGCAAAGAATTTTCTCTGGAATTTTCTTCGAGACGCTAGAAATTACGGGACGAAGATGAGAGAAAAAAAAACAGCGCAATAGATAACAAACGGGGAGAAACGTTGTTTGCTCGCGCGATCATTAGGGGTGGAATCAGCCGTGCTTAGCGGCAACGAAGCACGCTCGATGAAGTGTAGAAGGGTGGAGGTAGAACATCGTCGTAATAAACGAGTACAGTCAGCAAACACAATAGATTGCATAAATATATAGCGTATAGAAAAAAAAACGCGTGGCCTTATTTAACTGCTGTTCTTATTTAAGAAGATTGCAAGAGATAAGGACATGCGATATGCGAAAATATTCAATGCGAGGCAAGAGGCGTTTCGCAACGTCGCAATTTAATATGCATGACTTATACAGGGTGTTAAAAAACAAGATTCAAGACTTAAAGAGCGCAGATACTGAATAATCTCTGAGTAAAAAATGACTAGAATCGATTTGTAGAAAAAAAAATTGTATAAATCTCAGTACCATTCTATGCAATGTATGATAAAATTGAAAATTTTGTATTACACTTATTAAGTCAATTCGTGCTCTCTAACGATAAATCTTTGATTCTTAACATCTTGTATAAATTATCTACATATATATTATTGCGACAAGAAGTAAAACGTATATCATTATGCGACATTTAGAATTTATTGGCTAAAATTTTTCACATAATGTTCAGAACATCACGCTACGCGTATGGCATTTTCTTTTATAACAATAATACGAATAAATTTTCGTATAAAAAGGGAGTTCTCGGTTGTAATTCAAATTATATTTTACGTTATTTTACTTTTTTGCTCAAAATCTCAGATATATTAACAGGTATATAGTTTTTCCTTGGAAAAACTGTGATCTCTGAACAGTTTATTTAGTCGTACAATAAGAATGTGAAGGTCAACACGACGAATCGTTTTGGGTTTAGACCCCTCGGCCCTTGTACCTCACTCACAGTGCTCGAGAAAACCTTGTCTCTCTCTTAGGTTTGGAACGGCTCCAAAGACCCTCCCTTCCGCTCGTACTCTATCTTTCTCCTCGCCACCCGTTGCGTTCGCATGAAATGCTGAATTAATAAAATACGTAATTACGGGAATTCGTTGCTCTAACACAATTTTGAATCGGTTTCGTGAAGAACGCTGCTAGGACTATAGAATCAAATCCAAATTAATTAACGAGTCGTAATAATATAATCCAGTGACTAATACTGTGATTGACTGTATGTAAAAGATTGAACAAAAAATTCAATTGTCTGGATAGTCAATAGTTAAAAATTCAATAGTAGTTTCACGACCGATATGAAACAGAGCTGTCTAACTTTTCATGTCACGCAAGCGAGCAAACAGAAATTCGAACAAAAGAAACACCGGTTTATGCGTTTACAGCTCTGATATAAAACAAAAGCTTCAATAAATACAATGAAAATATGTTAATAATCTTAAACAGAATAGAGCAGAATTTCGCTTAAAAGAGTTTTCTCATCTTTTCGAGTGTAAAAAATAAGCAATTATTGCGAATTTTAAAAAAAAATCTTTATATAAAAATAAAGTTCTACACATAGAATTTCCGCTTTGCTAGTTGCTTGCTTGATTCTCGATCGAATGCTCGTAACTTCATCAATTTCGTAGAGATACGAACGACATTCTTGGCAACGCGTATTTAAGAGTTAAAAATAATTTATAGACGATGCGAAAAGGTGTAAATTAAATTTTGAAATTAATATATTCACGAAACCGATTCTTAAACCGTTGTACTTTATTAACAATAGATGTTTAATTAAAATATAACCAATACGTTACACCTCACCTAGTTATGAACTTAACGTTATTCCCTGTAAGAAGTATATTCAGAAGTATACAATTGCTAATGCTTGACAATAACTTCGTTTTGCTCTTTCCATTGTATACCCGTTTGATGCTGTATAAGACAAGTTCTTTTTACTATAACATAAGACGTTACGGCAATGTACATAGTGTCGATAAGTAATTCGCGTCCGTCGCTCGAGGCCCATCTCTCTTTTTGTTTCTCGTTTATTTCCTTCGTGCAGGCGATGCCGGTAGCGGCAATGCCCCTTCAACGAAAGAAGTCACTGCCGGACGTGGCGCAGCCGATCCACCTCACGGCAACCGCACCACTGTCGAGGGAAGAAGTCAGTATTCTGAGTAGTATGAGAAGAGAGGAGATCCGCAGGCAAGTCGACGAGAGCGAGAGGCTTAGAGCAAACCCGCTTTTGTACCTGGTCAGTCCGCAGGTTAAAGTGAGTATCCTCCGTGTTTCTACCTGACCGCCGAAACTATTCGATGTTGACAATGGCGCAGCATCAACGCGCCGTTACTAGAGAAAACACGGAGCGACACTTGGCAGAGTGTTACGGTTTATTTCGGCTCGGTCCTGTACGTCTCGACTTGCTACGCAAAAATATAACGCACCACGCAGAAACGCGATGATTCTATAGTAAGGTTCTCGCGCGGTTCTCGAAATCCGCTTGATCCGGTTTCGCAATCGCGAGTAGCGAGTAAACCGAATGAAATTACTCTCGTGCCTGGATCTCAAGACGATGAATGAAATATTTCATGCTTATTTTACAATAGCCGTAAGTGTAGTTGTAAGAATTGATCAAATCAAGTGGAATATGAGGAGAATATTCGACTGTAATTGTTAGTTCTTACAACTAAAACCACTTACAACTACACTTACAGCTATTGTAGAACAGGCATAAAGGATCATCTACAATAAGAGTAACATTGTGTTGTAAGTGGCAAACCGTGAGAAATCTACCAATTACTATTGAAGTAAGAAGAATAATCGACTATGATTGGTCAATTTCTTACAGCTTACTCTTTACTGCACAATATTACTCCCATCGTAGATGGCCGACAATGCGTAGTTTACAATACATGCAGTAAGAAGCGAGAATAACGTGGGGTCTACAATAGAAGTCGTAGACACTTCATATAAGAAATTGACCAATCATAGTCGATTATTCTTCTCATATTTGACTGTGATTGGTCAATTTCTTATACTAAACTTATTTCGCATATTATAGACGACGCATAAAAGTTAATACTGATAACACTATTAATCGTATATGATAATATCGATGGATTGACGTAGAATACCGACGATGATTTAGATTTTGATTCTTGAGCATCAATATGCAATAGATAATACAATAAACGTAAAACTAAAGTAAAATAAATTGTCAATAATACTGAACATGTAAGGTTGTAAAAATACTAGAAATATATTAGTGCTTATTGTCATCAGCATTACTGATTCAATGTCACCGATCAATATTATTGATCGTGTGGGGTCACTTAAGATTACAAACACGGAGTAATGGAAACACAGCGACAGCTGCGTTACGTTACGCGTGCGGAGACAATTTTATTGATGTAATGTCGATATAAATCATTCGATATGAATCCTCGTTAAATTCTTGGCTCCGATTCCAAGCGGCGACGACGCCGTGACGCGGCGAAGCTATAAGAGAAACAATAATGTAATATCCGATATTGTTTCAGGACTGGTTCTCCCGCCAGCAGCTCGTGATGCTGGTGCTCTTCATCAACATATCCCTAGCTTTGATGTTCTTCAAACTGCTGACGTAGCAGCCAGCCGACGATCGGGTTCACGGACTCGTGAACGTGGACGTGACCTGAGACCCGGTGGCGCCGCGACGCTTTGAGTCGTCACCGAGCCAGAATTTCGAAGGAAAACGGCAGTGTGGCCGCACCAAGAATCGCCGGGAATGGCTTTCACCAGCGATTCATTCAGTCTTACGCGCTGCGGGCGCTACGTTGAAAGAGGGAATCTTTGGATCGGGACCGACGAAAAGGGAACTCGAAGAGGATCAATCTCGGCGGAGATTTTGTCGCGCGAAGGCGACCGTAGTCGAATTTCGAGCGATTGCGAAAAATCTAAGTAGACGAGTAAATAGAGGGAGCAGCATTGAAACGAGAAAGTATCTCCTAGGTATTCTCGAGGGGATTTAAAATGGATTTGCCTTTGAATATTGTAAATTGAAAAGGACTTAAGCTTCAAAAAAAAAAAAAAAAGTGAGAAGGAAAGAGAGTAACAGTAATTTGAAAGAATTTAAATAACGAATTGCATTCTTGAAGGTCTTTTTTAAACTCTCTAAAAATACTTGTGTATGACAAGGATTTTCTGATAAAGCGTTTTTTCGACATTTGTCGCTTAGATCCTTTTTGATTGACAGACTAATATTTATTGGGCAAAAATTTTTGAGAAAAAAAAAAGCGATGGAACTCCCAAGCGCAGTTTGTCGTTTGCGCGAGAGGGAAACATCGACGAGTCTTTTTGGAAACGCGGGAGGCGCGCTGTGCACTCCCGACGCCTGTGTATCATACCTATTTTTACACCAAATACTTTAATAACGCTACTTGTAAGAGTAGGTTGAGCCCTTTCGGGCGGGACACCGATCGATCGTATCCGACATACGAATCTTCTTCTCTAGTCATAATTTTCTCTTTTCTGACGATCGGCTCGAGCGCAGCAATAGCGACGATCGAATTGTACACAATCGACTTTTTAATCGACGAGTCAGCCGCTTACCGATCACTTTTAATAAAAGCTGGCGCTGTTGGATTTGAAGCGGTACTCAGATCGAATTATCTTCGAATCGTACTTACGGCTATTTCCTTAAAAGTAGCGATTATTACTTAGCAATGATCGTAATTGTAGCCGTGGTGCCGTACGCGTAAAGATTCGTTAACGCGCATCCGAGCATTTATAGCGTTCCACAACGATTACGGTAAATTAAGGCGTAAGTTTATTATAAACAGACGAAACATAGAAAGTGTTGTTATAGTCGTCGAACTTTTACGAGCCCTGCGGGATTATAGTTACAATTACTATCGTTGAGAATATCGATGGCTGAGATTCGAGCTCATCGAGCGGTATCTTGTCTAGAATTACCAAAGTTCCCCGATAGCGAAATGTGCGAACCTCTGCGCGCACAAGTTGAGAGAAACGTTTTCGCTACGTATATGAATGAAGGCCGAAGCGCCGCAGACCTTTGACGTAAAGCGCAATGCATGCGAAGCATAAGAAAACCAATCAAAGTCTTTCATTTCTTGGAGAGGAAGGAAATGAAGGACTTTGACTGATTCATTTTCTTATACATATTATGCGTTATGCGTTATGCAAAACTCTGTGCTTCCGTCCTTAGCTTTCGGTGAGAGATCGAAGATCGACGCGCGCTTGTTTTTCGTCGACGCGAAGAATTCACGTTGTTTACTCCGAAACGCTTTTTACGTTCTACGTCTAAGAAAAATATTGGAGCTGAATATGCGGATGATTCATCGTAACAATCGCGCGCACGCTATCGCGATAACATCATTCACCGAGACGCAAAATCGCGATCTCTGTACATACAAGTGATTTTTATCGATTAGTGTCTGTCGGGCATCAAAATTAGAAGCAAATTGAACACGATTTTCGATGATATCTCGCGAACGTCTCGCGGAAGAAGATAATCATCCCGTGACTTATTCGAGACGTAAAACTAGTATCAAACGCTCTTTGATCCACGATATCGCCGGTTCACTGACGTTTATCTCGTATTTCGCGAAAACGCACAAATCGCGAGAGTTATCTCTCGTATTCCTTCACCTCATGATTTCACGATAGATCGACGATCGGCCTTCCTGCGCTCGAGCGACCGTATTTTTTTCTAGCCTCGAGGGCATAGCTTGTATATCTCTAGGTAAATTTGTAAATAATCGTGTAAACGCCGATTGCGATTGCAGACTTTGTTCACACACACACACACACACACACACACACACACACACACACACACACACACTACGCGATACCGTTCTCGCGCGATCTCGGATACAATTTGGCCGGAAAGCGAGGACCGTCGAAAGTCGAGGTCGCCTTTTAACTCGAAGGATCTCGCTTTTGTTCATAGCGAAACTAAGCTTCTCTCTTATTCCTCTGCTTTGACAGTGCCAATGACGTAGCCAGTGTACTTCTGCGAGTTTTTGGCGCGAATTTCATCAGCGACATATGCATTCGCGTTCAAATTATACTCCGAATCCGAAAATCTTGGTTTAAGCGCAAATACGTGGCTCCGAAGTTGATATAAAGTATAAAGCGTTCGATCGAGATACAGCGGGATGATATTTTCGACGTTGTCCATATATTGAAATTACAAACAGCACAAAAGAAGGAAATTATTCTTGTCTGCTATTTCGCTGGGCAAATCGAACGATTTCTCATTTACAAGATTACAAAATTTGTAATGCTGGGTTTACGTCTGGCGCTTATCTCACGATGCACGTTTGTGTCTGACAGTAACGTGGTTGATTTGTTATTAAATAATTTTTTTTTATAATATTCAATAATAAAAGAGAGCGGTAAACTGATTGTGAGAGAAATATCGAACAGAAATGTCAAAAGTAAAACCAGCATAAAAGACGAGCGAAACATTTTTTAAGAAAAATAGGGTCAGGTAGACAAAACGGACCGAAAGAAAACGCATAGGCAACACGAAATAATCCAGTCTAGAAGAGAAGGACCGATTGGCTTTTTGTCACGAGGTGCATTCGCATAATAGATACTCTACCTATTACGCACATTCGCCGTTGCGGGTCATGCATTGTATATATATTGCTATTATATATATAAAATTTATTAGTTAGTTAGTAACTGGAGAGAAACTAGAAAAGATTTGATATTGAACGTTGGGGGAAAACATCCATTGGGAACAAGGGGTGATTGGAGTCGAGAAAGGAGCGAGGCGAGGGTAATTTTTGTCACCGAACAAATCATATCACTTAATCAAAGGAAATTTACGCGATTCGTATTGTTTTATTTATCGAATGGGAAAATTTATTTCGCAATTTACGGTACGATATCATAATATGCATATATTATGATCACGTATACATACCCAGCAAATGGATTGAAATCAATTAAAATGGATTCAGATTTTCAGAAATACACGGATTCATGAATATTAAAATGAATCTTTTTCAATCCTGAATAAATTTTTATTCATTTATAGAAATTGTACGGAACATATCTGTATGCCTCAATCTAAAAATAATATCAGTTTTTTCAGTACATCGTGAATATTGTTCAATTCAAAATTTTGAATAGAAAACGTCATTTTTCAATCCAATTGCATCCAATTGAATCTAATTGAATCCAATTGAATCCAATTGAATAAAAAAAAAAGTTTTCACCGTTTAAAATACGCATTCGAATAGACAAAATGTCCAATCCATTTTAATTCATTCTCGTTTGCTGGGTACATAAGAGCATATGTATATTTTACTTGTTATATCTCTTGACTATTATAATTAGCTCGCATATCCCGTTATTATTGTATATTATTATCATTATTATTATTATTATATTATTATTAATTATTATTTGGATTATTATTGTCATTATTATTGTTATTATCATGTTACCATCCTATTGAAAAAAAAAAAAAAAAGAAAATTACACGAATATTGAAAACAAAATATGAACGTGGGAGAAATTTTGGTACTTTGCGAAAATATGCGATAATGGAACCTGAGGCCCATTGCCATTGTTAATTTGCGCAAACAGTGATTCAATAAACTTGTATCATAACAGACAAACGTCTCTGGTAATTGATATCACGATACTTCGTTTGCCCGAATGATTGTCATCCATGTCGTAAAAGCAAAAGGACGCGAGTAAGAGCGGCGACTTAATTGCCGCAGTGATTTATCGTGTAACCAAAGGATCGAGAACACACAGAATGGTACTTTCCATTATTCTTACGCGTATAACATGTTTAGACGCACACGTAGACACGCGTGTACGCACGCATACTTTCTTTCCGAAGCACGGGTGAAAATCTTCTCAACGAAACCGAACGGTGATTTACGTGGTAAACATGCACAGTGTTCGAATCATGTTCGTTAAGGTAAATGTTTTCTCGCACGGTTGTTGACAAACCGACGAATCGAGAGAACTTCGGATCTGCGTAGTTTTACCGAAGCCAGTCGGAGAACGCAAACAGATTGTTGTGACTTTAAGGTGATACTTAATTGCAGTATGAACGTCATCGTGTTGTCGGCCAGTAAATAAATGCTGCAATTAAAAATGCTTACGGTAGCAGCATAATTTTCTCGTTTGAGAAACAACTGAAGAGAGACGACTTCCGGAGAATTACAAGGAATTCACATCGCTAACACATTGAGACGTCTCAGGGAACGGCCTCGAAAGCGGAAACGTTTTCCGTGCTGGTTAAAACCGAGTCAGTCACGAGGATCGGCACGGCAAAATTGAAAGTAAATCGGCAGTGCATCCTTCCACTGCGTGAGCATGCACATGTCGTCGCTTTTTGCGCGATTGTGCTGTTGCGTCACACATCGAGCGAGACTGCGTCTGTAATACGCGCTGTCTATTACCGGTGTCAACGTCATCCGAGTCAACGAGTATCAGGCGAAACGTGATCGTTCGTCGAGCGAAAGATAGTTTCAATGAATAGTATTAACATCATCGACTGCGAGCATAATCAGCGATCGAGACTTTTATTTAATGCATTCTTTTCAAATCGTGGTTCAAAAGTTCAAATCATAGGAAAACGCAATTAGAATTCATGATAATCGCGGATACATTGAGGAGATCCCGTTTGTATTCAAATAGATTTGATGAACTGAAACTAATTTAGGTATACTGTCTTGGTGTTAAAAATGTTTCGAAGCATTTGTAGCGAGCCTCTGTTAACAGATTTTACATGCAACTGAATTCAATATGGTAATCATATGTATATGGTTACCGCATACCAATAACTATCGATTCTTCTCAACATTTCTAGAAGTCAGCGTGTCTAAACTCAACCTTATATTCTTTAAACCTCTGGAACTTAAGCCAGAGTGAAAAGATGATTTATTTTTAGAGTCGGCCCGCGGCACAGAAGTTAAACTGACAAAGAAGCCGAGCGTTTGCAATCTCACGTTTGCAGTTCGGGAATCAATCTTTCCTCAAGTTGGCTGCTTTATGCTCGGCGAGCAGGTGATAATGCCGAAACGCAATATACTCTTTAACCGTTAAACAAGAACAGGTGTTGCAATCCTCATCGACTAAGAGCGCAACGGTTGCGACGAGGCTGGAAGAGACACGTACTTTGATCGGTTCGTCCTTTAACTCGTCGTTGCGACGTCGTTTTAGCTCAGACGTCTACGTAACATTTCTAATTTTAGGCGATATATTCGTTTACCAGTTCTCGTATACGCAGACACGACCATCCGGTCTAAGATTTGTTAGAACGCAACTGACAAGCTCAAATAAACTGCGTTTATATATGCAAACGCGGATTATTACCGTTTTTGCCTGGAGTCATTTCAAAATTTATGATCGATCTGGAATGTTAATGTTTTCCAAAAATGCTATTTATATTGAAACTAAATTCTATTTAAAGATATGAAAGCATTCATCTCTTTAAACAGTAATTATACGCGATCGATAAAGAGAGTTCGGATTCGTTTGAGTTTCTTTTTTCTTTATTTTGTTCGGCCTGATTATAAACGGGACTCAGCCGCAGCTTCGTATCTTGTCTTAAATGCGCACATAATTTGAGAATTTAGGTCACCTAAGATAATCATCGCAACTGTTCACGCTACGAATCTCAAATATTTGTCCACGAGGTCGTCCAGTAATTCGGGTGTTATCAAAAACCGTAATCGCAATTCGAGGAAACGTAGACATGATGCGAAAGTGGGATCAAGCGCAATGTACGTTCCGCGCAACACACTACGACTACGTATATGACACTTCTTATCTCCTATCTCTCCTGATTCTTTCACCAGTATGTGTAGTCGTCGTGTGAAAAGAGATCTAAAATACCGCGCACTACCGGCACCACGCAGACGAGCGATAAAAGGCGCGGCCGATAACTCGAACAAGAATAGGATTTCACTTATAACACTATGGTGCAATGGCGTAACAGAGGTATGGTAGGAAAAAAAGAACAGAAGAAGGACCGGGACGATAAATAAAATATATTCATCATGATACGATATGTCGAAACAATCAAAAGGCACAAAGTTGGGCCACGTCCTGTTTTCCATCATACCATCGCAGCAATGAAGACATTATCTATCGATTCGCGTCGTTCCGCGTTCGTATAACACAGCGCCTTGCATTGTAAAATAATCCGGCATTTTCTGGGTCATTAACCGCAGTATCGATCGCTTTCGTATCTCGTCTCGAGGAAACGCCATGCGAGGCGACCACTCGTCGACTTTTTACCAATCATTTTTAGTCTAAAGAATAGAAATGCGTATACCGTTTAATATCAAAATACATTTTAAAAAAATTATTTATAAATTAACCTTCCATGGTCCAATCTGGGCTTTGAAGACCCAGGCGAATTTTCATCTTCAATTTTGTCACAAATTTTTACAAAAAACTAAGTAGCGTTTCTAGTAATGTCATTGTAAAATCGTATTTTTGAATTTTGAAAGAGTGTACCAAAATTTTTTCGGGATTCGAGAACCTCGAAATCGTTTGAATTTAGGTACCGCAGTGACTCGATTAAATCAGGAAAATGATTTTTTCAATTTGATACAATAAACTTATGTCTCTTTGCGTTGCATGTAGAAGAATCTATCGATTTTTGAATTCTCGAATTCGTGCATATTGAATACCAGCTTGCTGAATATCGTACTGTGCGCGATAAAATCGGAAACTGATTATATCACATTCGTTGGAGAACCAACATCAGTAATTCGATTACTTGGAATTTCGTGTTCCTATAACAGCCTTTCAAAGCGACTGTTTATCCAAGAAATTGCATATTCCGGAGTTCTCTTCCGGATACAATAACGCGTACGCCAATGATTGAACGGGTTGATAGTGTACAATATACATATATATAATATAAGCGCCACGCACAATGTGCACGTGCGTGAGCTGACCTCGCTCTGTCCACGCACCTCCCGCGTGGCTCTCCGGCTATTCGCGCGTACAGTTGAACCGAGCTGAGCTGAGACCTTCGTCCGAGGAGCGGGAGGGAAGAAGATAGAGCTAAAGGAAACCTCGTATATATCGCGATCGCATCAGACCCGTTCGTTCCTGAGAGCTGCTTTCATTTCTAACAGCAGAGCGCGGAAAGACGTAAAACGCTCTCCCATTCCCACTCCACCTCCTCTCCGCTCCTCTTGTCACCTTTCCACTTCTCTCTCTCTCTCTCCTCTGATCTTCACTCCTCCCGCACCGGTACTCTCGATAGTCCTTTCTCTCGATGAGCGAATTAATCGCACGACTTTTCCGCGCGCACGTTTCGCACGCTCGTGATTTCCTTGTCTTTGGTTCTACGATCGCAAAAGACGAGTCATCCTCGGGAATATTTCCCTCTTTGTTCTATTCTATATTATTAATCCGAGAACACATTCAGATATGGATTGAAATAACGTTATTAAACGTATTTAGCATTATTACTTTTCTGGTTTTGTACTGGATTTTTTTAATATAAATAGAAGATCTCTCGGTCGTATATTTCTGACGTGAAAATGATTTTATTTCCCCTGTTATATTGAAGAAGGTAATTAAATATTTGTAATTAAATATATTATAAAATATATTATAAAATATATATCAAGTAATAAGAGAGAGAATATTTTTAAAAGCAGTGTCATTATCTTATTTTATGTTTGTTTATTCATTATTTTCTTCTGTAATACGTTATTCATTGAAATGGATTTGCTACAGAAAGTTTGAAGGCACGATGCAGGTTCAAACAGGCACGGACGTGCTCGCACAGTTTTCTGAGTATTCCTATTCGAAGAATGTATCGTGGAGTGGGGACGAGCCTGTTGTACAACACACCAGAGGCCGAACATTTCCCCGAGAATTATAAAAAAGAGGACAGCTACTCGTATAAATACAAAAAAGATTTTATGGTTATATTGATAAAAGTGTGTTAGAGAGAACATTTTTAATATTTGAAAGAAGTGAGAAAGAATTAATAAGAATTAATATATTAACAAATTAAAAGCTGCGATGCATAAGTTTTTAATCTGTGACGACAAGTAATCTGACATGAATTAAAGCTATGACACACAAAAGAAAGCAAATGAACAATTTGCTGTCGCTTATATTATTGCTTTACATTTTTTATACTGTGACTGATTGATTCGCTTACGATTTAAGTCTTACGTCTTTGTGTGTTACAGCTTTAGGACAATAATTATGTTTTTGTTCAGTTCCGCTCGCACATAATTATGTTATAGAAATATAGAACTATACTAACGTTATCATCAGTTCTTTTTTATTCGTCGGCGTCAGCCCTCGTCAAAACAAATATTTAAGTTCCACTATGACTAAACCCGTCTGACCCTTAATCTTGATTCTTGGAACACAGTCCTTTTCTTCTTTTATTACTATATCTATGTAAACATTTGTTTCATTATGCACATTTGGTTTATCGTTTAGATCAAAGGAGTTCGGATTTCGAGGAGCATTATTATACACATATCTCTTTTATCAATTTACTTATCTGTGTGTGAGTAAATGTGTGCCTAAATAAAATATTTGATTACATCGGCAACGTTGATATTTGCTACATAGTATATCTCGACTCGAGAGTTTCTACCAAACGTTATCAATGTTGCAATCGTGAAGATTCATCGGGGATGATGAAACATGCCGGTTCTTTGCGTCGCGAATGCCACGAGATCACGCATTAATTAAATGTACTGGTTTCTAGGCCTGGCGAAACTTATAAGGAAACGAATGTATACATATATATATAGGGGATAGACATATGGACGAGATATCCAGATATGATAAAAAGATAAAGAGATCTTCAATATTTTTTCAATCTTTCTATCACATCCAAGTACTTATTGAAATTTATTCGTGTGGCTAAATTCGCTTCCGCGAGTACATTTCTACGAGGGGGAAAGAATCATTGACGATTGACGATGACCCCGTCTCATCTAAGGGCGAATTGATTGAAGTTAGTACGGTCTCTGGGGGAGTCGATTTTCATACTTAATTTAAATCTCTGGTAAAAAAATTTCGCTGAAAAATTCACTTTCAGTGAAATTTCAGCAAATTTTCAGCAATTTCGCTGAAATGTTGCAAAACGTAGAATAATTTCAGCTATATTTTTTCATCAGGGATATACGGCTATTTAGATACACAGGGTGTGCCTGATAAAATTAATAAAAAAAACCCTCGTATGATAGCAGAATAGATTAAATTGAGCAGAAAAGTCCTTCACCATTTTGCAAAATTTTCGCAATAATTAACGACATTCTAATTTCTAAAAATCACCGAATAAACGCGTTTCCGCTCGACCGCCAACTGTTGGCGGAAAATTGCGAAATGGTATAGAGAACTTTTCGACTTGCTTTAGTCTGTTATACTTGCACACGAGAGATAATTAACGAGATATTAATTAATAAAGATTTCCGAATGAGCGCATGTTCGACCGCAGAAATGATAGAGAACTTTTCTACTCGGTTTAGCTCATTCTACCGCTATATGCAAATGCTTTTTCATTAATTGTCAGACACCCGATATATACCGATTTGAATTCACAATTTTGCCATAGTGCGTCTAGCTGCGCAGACGTAAAAACCAATAAGATAACGGCTGACGAGCATTCTGGAAAGTGTAAGCAGTTTAATGAACATATACAATATGGCCACGCTGTGCCGACCAATGAAAGACTCACGCTGCGGAAGATGCGTCGTGGTATGAGTGTACCTGAGTCTGACTCATTATTTTATCAAAACGTCAAGTACTGGCGATTCTTGCCGCGCAATTATATTGCATCACTTGAAATCATTGTATATCCAATCTACGTGTGTCTTTGTGTCGACAAATCTCACCGAAATATTTCTACAGATACATACATTAACGTCTACGATAGCGTCTGCAGATCCGCGTTTGTAAATCGACAAATTACTTTTGCATTTTTAGAATATATTCTACTTTCTCAAGAAACGAGAATCGATGTATATCCGAGAATTATATCCGTAAAGAAATTATTCTCTCTTTCTCTCGTCTACATGTGAAACATATGATTGCACATTGTTACGTACTTACAGCTCCCTCGCTACGTCACATTTAGCATGAGCTCGACATCCTTATCAACTGGCACGTGCACGTGCAATTACGACGCCAAGAACGGTCTTTACTGCGTTGGAACTATTCGCGGCGCAGTAAGCCGCGCTTACGCATTCGGATTAAAATTCAGCATGTCTAGGCATTTCATTGTATTCTAATTATCCGTAGAGTCAACCACCAAGTGCGCCGCGATCGCCGAATTCCGTTCGGATCGGCACTTGGCGATGCGTCCGGCCGAGATGTCTTTACTCTCTCGATTGTCTCTAATTAACTTTGCGCTTAGCAAAAAGGAACAGATTTTCATGATGTTCGATTTTAACTGGATTTCACATAAATCGAACTTTATGTACGGCTTGAGATAAAAAGAGTTCCCGTCAAATCACTAATATGAGATAACCCGAAAGTATAGCTGAAAAGTGCGATCGGTGCGCGACAATTCTTCTTATCATAAAAATAATACGGAAAAACGCCAACCGTGGCCATTTCTCACTTACTACGTCGTTTGGCGTCACCGCCAAATCGAAAGTATTACCTTGGTCTGCGTGTATCTATTACGTACAGCATCTACGCTTTTTGCCTCTTCGCTCGGAGATGTTGCTAAATCTGCTCTCGCTTAGCATTCGTTTATAACGTCGTTTACACAGCAATCTCACTTTCGTCTTACGACTAATCTACAATGCGCTCTTTGTTTTTTGTTTCTTACGTTTTACCTCTTACTTTTTTCCCTCTATCGGTTTGCGATCGATTTATCGATAATTGTGTTTCTCGTCACGTGTTCCTTGACTTTTTCCAAGTTAATTTTCAGCTCTGGCGAAAAAGAAAACGAAAAAACAGAATAAGAGGTAGAAAAGCAAGAAATAAAAAGTAAGTAGCGAGAAACTGGAAACACATTGTAGATTAGAATTTACAGTAAGGTGACCAACCGTTTAAAATTTAAGAGATAGTCTCAAATAACTCTGTCTCACTTTACAACGCGTCCCAAATTTTGTCACAAATTAAGGACATGATTACGAATTGTTCCTCTTTTAACTGTGAAAATAATAAATGTGAAGAATTTAAAAACTCAAACATTATTCATAAAATGCAGTATGCATTTAGTAGAAAAATACAATTCTAAAAAATAAAATGTGATCTGATCATTTGATGTAATTTTCGTTGTAATCTCATGTATTACTATACATTAAATGTGTCATTTATAATAATATAATAATATAATATTGTTTATCCGTTTCATTAATAATTATGGAAAAAGTTCATCTCTTAAAATTTAATTACAACAATCAATATTAAATTTTTTAAAATGTCTCTTTTCTTAAGGCGAATATTGATCATCTTACTTTGCAGAGAAGTGTCGTCGAACTTCGCGCAAGCGATTACGAGAGTCGCGTTATTTTCGGAAGTATAACGATATTCTCGGATCGAGCTAGGTGTTTTCCACGAGTCTCTGTAATCTCTGTGCGAAAGCGAGGGAGAAAAGAAGGAGACAGAGAGGGGAGAGAAAGAGAGAGGACGAGTATTTCTGAGCGGATACAGGAAGTGTGGATATCGATCGCGTAGCGGAGGGTAAACAAACACGACGCAGAGTCACCGCTGGACGTGCTTCCTCGAAAGTGTCGGGGTTTCGTTCGTATCCTCCATTCATCGCTCGTCTCGGAAATACGCTTTGTTGTTAGGCGACTGCATGTGCGAGAAGAGGAACGACGACCGCATCCCGAGGTCGCGCAAGCGCGACCGAAGGATCGAACAGCTGTAGCAGCACTGTCGGCTCGAATCGTGCGCGTTGCTACGCGCTACGGGACTTTAATATTAAGGAGAACGAGCGAAATAGCGATATACCACATTATTTTCCCGGTGGAGTTCTATTCAGGATCGCAATCTTGCGCTACGGGATCCTGCGTTCAATAAAATTTCGCTCTTGCGAGCACACGAATGAGAACCGCGGAGGCGGACAGAATATTTTTCGAAAATAGCCGCTGGTGATCGAAATAGGGCCTATTTTTGAGTCTACCACGTGTAAAAATCTGTACAACATATGTGCACTGAAAAAAATTTATTAAATCTTAATATACTTATGTGTCTCTAAATTTACTTACGATAAATATTTACTTTGTAAAAGAAAGGACAGTTAAATCAAATTAATAGTTTTTATAACAAATAAGTATATGTTTGTATTTTTAGTACATATAATATTTACTCAGTAAATATTACTTTATTAAATAAAATTAAGATTAAAAAATTAATTTATTAATCAAACAAATATTAGTTAAAATTTAATTTTTTTTAGTAAAAATTTAATTTTTTTAATGTATATTTTTTTTATAACGTTTGGTAAGCAAAAGGTGTTCTTTTTCTGCACAAAATTGCATTAGAATTTTCCTTTTCGCTTTTGTCAAATACTAAACATATGTATCTATTTCACTTTAAGTTAATTTCACATAAAATATGTGGTACAGCTGTAGAACAGACCTAATATTTTTCAAGAGTAGAGCCTTTGTTTGGAAGGTCTCGGTTCATTTTTCATGGGATGGAAGATTGTACATAAGAGTAACGTTGCAGCGCAGGTACAGACGAAGACAAAGGATTCTTTATCCTCAGATTTCAGAATATTATCTGTATTAAGATTTATACTGTATTAAGATTTTACAATATCATGAATTTTATTGTTTATTATTTACAGTAGGGACTGTGAAAAAACATATTTGGAGCTTTACGACTTTTGAAATGAAAGCTTACGGCACTCACAACGACGTGCGTAGAATTGTGCGTTTCCAGACCTTTTAAATCTCCATTTAGCAACAAGTCCTTAAGTATAAATTGTGTAAAAACAATGTCATTTATTGAAATAAATTACCCGATTACTTGTTTACATGATAGCAACTATGACGATTCGAAAACATTGTGAAGATAAACATATTTACTTTCCGAATCCCGCTCTTTAATTAGCTAGCATCGGTGCACTAGGTCAGGTGTACATTATTCTCACAACGAGAGAACGGCGCATGCGCACGTTGACGTCACGAGCGTGATCGTTGATTTACAATTTTACAGGGCCGACGTTTAACATGGGTCACACGTTGCATAAATTATCTAGCTGTATTCAGGTGTATGCCCAATAACGGTTAAACTTAAGTAACGTATCCAACAGTTTTATATAATATTAGAAATAGTGTTAATAAATATTAATATTGTACGATCACACAGTTAGAGTCGACGAAAGCGGATTGATTCCGTTATGATAATATTTCTGACGTGATTGCGACACTATCGTAAAATTATTTTTAGAATTTTTATAATAATTTAAGTATTACAGATTCTATTCCAGTTTTCTTTACCAGTTCTTTACTAGGAATCCTGCAGATATTTTCTCACTCTTTTGTATCTTTTTCTGTCTTACGTATAACCGCGATTAAGTTATTAATATAAATTATTAATGTTTTTGAATTCATTCATAGTTAAGAGTATCCACAATCTCTCAGCATTATTAGTGTTTTTTATTTTACCTGTTTTTGTTTTCAAAGTGAGACATCAGTGGATGACGGCGACTAAATTCTGATTAATCGATGATGAATTTATCAAGCGGTAGTTGCGATATTTTGTCGACATAGGCAGAGGAAATAATTAATTTATTTTCGCTTTAAAAGAACGATTAACTTAGGAATAACAACAAATTATATAGTTGGAAATTTTGTTGCCAGCAATTTTACCATTTAAGTGTATGATGTAATTATTCAAAATGAATTCTAATCGGAATTATTATTTAATTATTTCCTAGATTCCACGAGATCTGTTTGCATTGCATGAAGTTCCCAGAATTTTTTGTACTTGGATGTTGAAGAAAAAGAAGGTGCTGAGTGTAAAAAAAGTACACGAGCAGTGCGAACAAGTGTTTTCTAAGGAAAACGAAACAATAATGGAACAATTCCGATCAGAATCCTTTCCGAATAATTCCATAAAGTTCATTCTGCAATTGCGTAAGCTTAGTTGATACAAGTGGTTGCAATTGCAAGAATTAACTAATGAAGCTCATTTTGCAATTGCCTAAGTTGTAAGTGGTTGTAGTTTAGATGTAGTCAAATATGGGAAGAATATTCGACTGTGATTGGTCGATGCAACTACACAAGCATTTACAGCTATACTTACGCAATTGTAAAATAGGCTTAATACATCCCCAAAATTTGACAAGTGAAATACCGCCGTTCGAAAGAGCCGGGAGCACAGGATCGATTTCCGTCACTGGCCCCGCGCGACGCCAGCGCCACGAGTCGCGCGGCAGCTGCTGGACTCACTTCCCCCACCATTGCATCGGACGTTCTGTCCGCCGTGCTCGGCTGTGATGATCGGAGAGCGACAGTAAACAGCTGGCGACGCTTTGCGTCAGTACGATACGCAAAACGGGACTGTGCGGAGCAGGTCCGCCCGTCGTCCCCCCCCCCTTTCCCTTCCATCCAATTATATCCTGGCGAGATCCCCGACCGACGCATTTACTCGGCCGCTGTCCAAGCCAAGCATTCGTCGTCGGAATTGCTCCGACGCAGAATAATCCCGACATCTCCGCACCGTTATCCATCGGCGAGGAGCCATCGAACGAGCAAGCGTCGTCGTGGAAAAGCAAGCGGGGAAAGCGGAGTCTCTTTGTTCGGCGCGACCGCTCTGCGCATAGACTGACAGTGCGCACGGCGCAGCATTGTTTGTGTTGTGTCGCGCGGTTGGTTCGCTCGCTCTCCCGTCGCGACCCCTTTCACACGAAGACGGACCGGACTCTCGGCGGCATCGTTATCCGGCGTCGTCCCGGATTAATCAGCGCGGATCTCTCGTAAAGGACACCTTTATACCCTGCGGAGAGTAACGACGGTGACCGCGCGTCGCTGATGAACGACGGTGTCGCTCGAATCGAGAAGCGAACGAACGAGAGAGCGACGGAGAGAGCGAGAGAGCGCGGCGGCGACGGACGCGGTGGCGTAACGCGGTGCGCGAGTGCTTTGTTTTGCCGAGCAGCTGATCCGATTCGACGGCGAGCTATACGCTTCACAACGCGCGTCGACGCGTTTTATCTTCGGCGCGCACTACGTCGGCCGCCCGGAAGAGCCCCGACGAGCCGTATCTACCTATCTATCTATCTTCGGTGGATCAGCCTTCCGACGTCGTAACGCTCGGCAATCGTTAGCGGTGACGATTGGCAGCCCTCCGTTGTCGGAATCGATCGCCGACGACGCTCCGCGTTGCCAGACGGATTTTCGTCAAGTCTGACGTAGTCCGACGCCGTGGGGGTGCCGTGGGAAACTAAATTGATTTAGCGATCGGACGCTTCGCAGGGGGGGGAAGGGAATAGTGATTGTAAGAGTGACGAAAGGATTCAAGTTCCTACCACCACAGAGAGTTCCACGTCAAATTTCTGGCCAAACGGATGTCGAGTGCTCCGACGCTGCTCAGTCCTGCGGACGCTCGCTGGAAGACGTGAATCGTGCGTACCCTGGGAGCTACATCGCAGGGAGATTATGACATAAGGGCACGCGAGAGAGAGAGAGAGAGACCGGTGTTGCACGTCGTGTCCCCCACAGGCAGAAGCGGGAGTGAATTTTCAAGCGGGTGAACGCTCTCGATTGCGCGAGGAGCGCGAAAACGTGTTTGGTCCCGAGCGACTTTCCCCACGGACGCGGCGACGAACAAAGGAAACGAAGACGACGACTCTCGAGGAACGTAGTGACGATTTTTAAGTTTCTCTTTCGACGATTGGAATCCCCGCCCACTCCCAAGCGATCCGGCTCTCGTGCGCGAGAGAGAGATATCTGGATGATCCTCTGCGACGCGGCGCGAGGCTTCTCATCGGCTTTGTCTCAGGATCGACGGCGGCGAGGATCGCACTGATCGATGCGGTATAGTCTTGACGGGGCCGTCCTCGCGAACGATCGAGAACGTGGGGTACGGCCCCGATCGAGCTGACTAAGGGAACCGTCCGAACCGAGGGCCGATCCTGCTACTAATAGGGCCCACGGTGAAGGAAGACATCCGTGACGGGGCGATTTTAGCAATTTCTATTCTCGCGTCGCTGTTAAGCAATCTATTCAACATGCTGTACATCTTCCACGTTGACACCGGCACCACCATCACCTTCGACATCAAGCTGGCACTGCAAAGGTGAGAAACTATACGTATTTTCTACATTTTTCGAGTGGAATCTGATTTTATGGAAATATAGGAAGATTGAGCTAATCTTGAAAACGAGTGGCTCAATTTTTTTGCAATCTTTAAGAATGAGATTCCACTTTTGCATATTTAAAGCCGTCTTATTATATTTTTAAGATGTCGTGAATCAATCAGAGATTACATTAGCATCTCAAGACATTTTAAGACGATAAAAACTAAATATGAATACCCGGTCTAAATGTTTCAGCGAGTAATGTTTATTCATTCTGTTAAACGGGATTTTGCTCTTATTAAACGGATCAAAACATCTCGTTAAACGTTTTCTCGAATTACGTAAGAAGTAATAATCGCCTCATGTCGCAGGAATTCTAGCTGCATCGATGCGTAATAGGTGGTTCGCATTTATATCAAAACTCCGATAATATTCTCATCGTTGTGACATCATAATTCAGTGTTGAATGCTCATTCTTTTTCAGTCTGATAAGTAAGATTAAACTGAGTTTTTATCTACAGTTTGTATACAAGCTCGAAACTGTGTGCTTTAAGTACATTTTACAATTGCGTAAGCGTAGTTGTAAGAATTTTCCAATCACAATTGAATATTCTCCTCGTATTCGAGACTGTCATTGGTCGATTTTTACAACTACGTAAATTGGATTTTATTGATAGTCATGTCACATAGAAAACTTAAGACATAAGACTTGAGCAGTAAGCGAGTCGACGAATCACAGCGGCAGAGACCATAAGATCATAAACGTAACGAATCCAACATGTTGATTTCCTTACTGCTTAAGTTTTACGTCTTAAGTATTTTTATGTGCTAGGGCCTTTACTCACATTAAA
This sequence comes from Cyphomyrmex costatus, assembly GCF_001594065.2. NCBI lineage: Eukaryota > Metazoa > Arthropoda > Insecta > Hymenoptera > Formicidae > Cyphomyrmex > Cyphomyrmex costatus. The sequence goes on from NW_017280156.1 coordinate 517,951, forward strand.
AATAAAATTTATAAACCCGTGTGTTGTCATGCGATAACTTTGTCGCGAAAGTAAACAAGCAGTGACGTCGTATAAAATATTTACACAACTTTAGACTCAATATCACTTAAGTGAAAATGGAAAGCAACTATAATAATGCGCGTTAATAAACACGCGGTATTTAGCGGCTCTCTAATAGGCCGCGAACCAACGCAGCCTCGCGCAAATCCAAGGATCCGTCGAAGGCCTAACGAATTGCAAAAGCGTGCCGCCTCCGTGTAGTGGACGTAGGCGAGAGACGACGTATAGCGAGTTCGGTTGGACGCTCTAGTGCATATTAAAACCATTGCACACCGAATCAGTTTATATAAGTAAAATGTAAATGTTTTGAATTGCATTGAAAAAAAAAAAATAATTTTAAATTAAATTTTAATAAACATTTATTTGAATAGTTTCAAGTAATAAATATTTGCTAAATGTAAACAATGTATTTATTTGATATAACTGTCATTTTTTGTTGAACAAATATAAAGAAATATATATTAAAAATTTAGTAAATTTTTCGTCAGTGTGTAAAATATAGATTTTACTTAACAGCACAATAAAATGTATTCAGGATTTTGTGATTTAATTTTTATATTTATATTAAACATTTTTACATCAATTTGTGTACGATGTGTCGTTACTATACACGCACTTCGAAGACCTTTTAAAGCCGTAATCACACTAGTGATTGAGCGACTGTAATTAACGATTGAGGATTACTTTGCAACCAATCAGAGCGAAGCAGTTACCGATTATTTTGCCCCGATTGGTTGAGAAGTAATCCTCAATCGTCAACCACAATCGCGCAATCGCTAGTGTGATTACGGCTTTAGGGTCTATCTACATCGATGTCTATCACCTTACGACAGCTAATCGTTATAATACACATTGACATTTCTAATTGGCTGTCGCAAGAATCGTAAGGAGCTTACGATAAACATTACGATAGTTGTAGCTGGGCTTTTAAGCTTGTTCTGCAATGGAATCGCAAGCCGTAAACCATAAGAAATTAACCAATCATAGTCGATTATTTGTTTTCATATTCAACTGTGATTGGCCAATTTCTTACGGCCTTATCGTAGAACAGGCATTCGAAGAACCGCGACGACGGAGATTCTTCCGGATTGTTTGCGAACTTGCGCCGAAAATAATATACAACGAAATCGACGCGACGCGGCGCAACGCGACGCACGTGGGTGTGGGTTGGCTCGTGGCGCGCACGAGTTTGACCCGATGGCAAACTCGGCCAAGCTGACGACACGCGCGCATGATGCAAACGAGTGCCGCTCTTTCGATACTCTCCGATCGTTCCATTCGGATGGCTCATCTCTCTTTCTCTCCTCACTATTTAATGGCGCAGGGAAATTCCGGCAATACGTAAATAACGTTCCTCACGGGGGATCTTTTAAACATGAAGAAACGATGTATGTGCAATCTGCAAAATTGCGCTTTTCCTTTAAATCGAAGTACGTTTGTATACTTTTATCGTATAAACAAATTTAATTTGCTCATTGTTTGTAATGTAAACAACTGGCAAAATTATCATTGATGAATATTTTAAAGACGGAAGAAGATTGTAATCTGCGAAATTATGCTTTCCTTTAAATCATTGAAAAGTATGTATATTTTTGTTGTATAACAAATTAATTGTGCTCATTATTTTATCATATATTGTAAATGTATAACTGTTAAGATAAGATTATTGGTAATCATCTGAATGAATCTGTTAAAGATGAAGAAACGATGTATCTCTGCAATCTGCAAAAAATTACGCTTTCTTTTAAATTGATGTACATACATTTTCGTTGTAAAAATCAATTTTGCTCATTATTTTGTAATGTAAATGTAAGATGCAAAGATAAAATCATCGGTAAAAAAAAAATAAATACCGTGTGAGATATTTCATACTTTCTTGGTATACTTTCTGATATAAAATGTGAAATATATATTGTAAAACGTTCTCTCTTTAATAACCTTGTCTTAATATTTATACGTAGAATGTCAGGAAAAATCGATCGATACAAAAAAGCACTTCGCTATATTTAAAGGAAAAGTGCAATTGCAAATATATGTTCATGCGAAAAACGTAATATCATAGAAAGCTGGATCTCATTATATCCTTCCTCTTTTTCATCTCTCTTCTATTTTAATTATCAAGAGAAAAATTTCCTGTTCATGCTAGAATCAACATTCTGTATAACATTCTATCGTACATTTTGTCGAATATAACGCAGAAACTCCCATATTTGATGAATATTAAACCTCGGATAATATTTTCATGATAATTCTATGTACTCGAAATATTTATTATTAAGCAAATCAAATAAAAAAAATGCCTTTAGAAGTTAACGCGGATTACAAAGCGCAATCAATCTGATGAAAAAATTAGCTTTAATTAACGATATACATATATTGTATTAGAGTCGCATAAATCAGCTATGTATCATACGTTTCGGTTTTCCCCTTTGAGTCGTTCTCGGCAAACGAATTTTCAATAAATTAAAAAGAACAAACGATTCGTTATTAAAATAACAATCGCGAGCTCCGGAGTACTTTGCATTATAAATTCAACAAGAATCAAGATATTTGCAAGAGTAGAAGCAACTGACATTTTAATCGGGCAAAGCCTCTCACCGTTAATTATAATATCGTTATTTTATGCAAATTGATACGGAAGGATGTGAAGAATTTTATATTAAGTGCATTATATCATACGCAAGATACTGTTTTGCATTTTTATCCTGGCGATAATTTTGAAGAAGCCTTTTAACATGCTGGAATTAAAAGTTAAAGTATAATTACGTATTTATCGATATGTGAACGGTAACTAATTGACGGTGATCACTCTTACGTTCATTTTTAAGAGAGGACAGGAAACTGTTGGCAAAAAGAAAGGCTTGTACCATTTATCTATCGTTGATGAGGATCAACGCTGAGCGGTGGAATTACAATTTCTACGCATCGGCTTACCGTATGATAAACGACCTTCAGCTGCGGATGGAGACATCGTATCGACGCGGTGAACGCATCGATAGTAGCTCGTTCCACGTCCCGTCGTGGAAAACTTATGCGCTTTTGAGAAACACGCTCGCGGTTCTGATGACGCGCGCACTGAAAATATATCATTTGGCTCGCGGCGCGTTCTACATTATGTCGCATTACTCGTGCCGAATCGCGTCGTCAAATAAGCTCGGCCAAGCTTTTAATACGCAGTTTCTAAGGGAAGCGACGGATTACAAGGCTCTCTCTTCATATTCGAGTGACGTGACGTCAGAGTGTCAATTGAGTAAAAAATTGTCGACGACGTTTGACGACGTACGAGAGCGATTGCGTAATCGGAGCACAATGCAACCTCGTGTAATCTAAATTGGCACGTCATAAATTTTAGATTGTATTTATCACTGTACAGTCTTTTACGTTTTGTTGAAACTACGCCTTTTCTTCTTATGCCCTGCCATTCCCTTTATCTACATTGAAACACTTGCTTTTCGAGTAAATTTCACACACTGAGAAGTTCTTTACTACACACGATGGGTGATTCGTATATCTCAGGTTAAGTTTCATCACTTTAATAAATACACCACAAAAATTAATGTTATCAGGACCTTCACAGATATATAAGATTAACTTTAATGTCGGTCTCAAAATTACAGATAAAGATAATTCAATTAAAAAGATAAAGAGTAAGTTGAGATTAAAGTTAATCTTACATTTGTGGAATCGAGTCTAAGTGATTTTTATATATATACTTTGACACTTTGAGAAAGTATCTATAATATTTTATATTTAAAAAAATAAATAGTATCTATAATTAATTTCATTAATTACAATATTTATACAGTTTTATTATTTAATGCGTCTAATTTTTCGAAGAAAAAAAATGTACAGGACACGAATGATCCAATCGTATGTATTAAGGGTTAAGATGGTACAGAGAGACGGTCATCGGCCTCGCTCGTCGCCAACAATTAACTATCTGTGTCAATTCGCCAAGGCACCTCCACTCCGATTTGTGCTTTTATTCTCTGTGTTCGTTTAGTAATGACAGTCGCGCTTTAAGCGTGAATAACATTGAGCTTGAACAACATCGCAATTAAATGCTGAGCTAGGCAATTAATAGCAGGATCTGCAAAAACGACGGTCATTGTTCATATCTCGCTCGATTACCTTCGCTTTGTTTACCTTAGTCGATAAGAACTATCTACGCATCGTGCGAATGAAAGTCATGCGAGCCAACTTCGCATTCAACGTGAGTCGATGCAAAGCGTATTCGCCGTCTTGGTAGTCTTCCCACGTAAACACATCTCGAAAATTCATGTAAAATACATACGGTCCTCGCAATCATCATAAACATTGAAGTTCCGTTCATTTGAAATTATTTTGACGTACTTGTACACGTATAACATGATAATATTTATTCTCAATTTGACCTTGCGCACAATGGAAGAAATATTAACTATTAGAATAAAAAAAAATTAATAGAGGTTAAATGTAACAAACAATGAGAATACAAATACATGGCACATTTTTATATTTTTATATTTTATTTGTATCCATTATTCGTTAAATTACGTTTCTGCATTAATTTCCTAATTTTTTTATTTCTAATATAAATATTTAATTTAATATTTGATCTAATATATTTATTCTTGCTCCTAATATTTCTTCTATTGTGCACAGAGCTTTATTTTAGAATAATAATTAACAATACCTTTCGTCATTTAACAATTATTTAATGAAAGAAATTTTTTTTTAAACGAGACCTTGTTTCCAAGAAAGGTGACTTTGAAAGTTAAAAGACTAAAAATATCGCACTCCTTCGAGTTTGGACGATCTTCAACAAATAATGCGCATCATCAAGACTCGTTGTAAGGACGCCTATTAACATGGCAAATAATATATATGTAACCGTTAATTTATTTTAAAAGGATTCCCTCTTTGTCCCTTTGTTTTCCTTTTTTTTTTTTGTCAATTCCTTTTTATTTCCTTGTAAAGCCGATATCTTGAAGAAATCGCTACGATGAGCGCTGTCGCGTGCACGAAATATGAGCTGCGCCGTGCCGTAACGTGACGTGCGTAACCATCGACGACACGCAGTCTCGGGATGCGGCGAGGCGCGGCGGTTGAACGTGCTCGTAGTCAGCTGGTAGCGTCGACCATGAGTGACTGGCGATACCGCGCTCGGTACGTTTTCCCGTTGCAGACGCGCTAAGCGCGTTTGATCAATGCCGCGCTAGCACAATCTGATATCTTTAACTCCGACGTTTCTTCTCATCTCACTCTTCGAATCTTTAAATCACTCGCCGCTCGACACTTCAGCCGATTCAATTTTCGCTGAGAAAACGAAAACAGCCCGGATTACATAACGAATGGCACATCGTGACCTCACGGTAGTTACGACTCGGGTTGTGAAAGGCGGTTAATTTGTTATCGTTGTTGGAAGCGGAATAAACGTAATTTTGTATTCATTAATATTAAGTAAAACAGATCGGAAAACGGTCTATTTCATTCAATATTTGATTAATAAAATGTTCAAACGTATAAAAGTCTAAAATGTTTAATCGGAAATATGAGAGTAGAAAGCTGATCTTGATGTTTGCAAGGAAATCCAAGTGTTCTCCAATTTTGATGAGCTTTGAATATGTTATTTTCTGGACAAAGAGACACGTGTTTTTTAAAAGTGCCTAATTGCATTTTTAAGAGGGGCAACACTCCTTTGAAAAAGATCGGCTATTGACTTTTGAAACAAATATAGTCGAAACTATAAGAGATAGAAAAAATGTTTGAAATAAAAATTGAATGGCTTTTAAGAGATACTTAATGATCATAATTAAATTTTTTTTAATTTTTATTTTTAATAAATAAAAATTTGTTTGAATAAATGTTTTAAATTGTTATTACAAAGTACTTTTTTAATTATTTAACTTTTATTGAAAACATTCGTTTTCTATCTTTTACAGTTTCATTTTGTTCATTTGGTTTTGTTCAAATTGGTATTGCATCACTTAGGTCTAAAAATACGAGTCTCTCATTTTTGTCTAGAAAATAGATTTAAAGCTTATCAAAATCGAAGGCGGACATTCGATGGACTTCGTTGTTATTAATATTGAGATACGAATTGATATACAAATATAATTATTAGTTTTATAGACTATACGCCCATTCGGTTTTGTCGGATTTGAAACGCAATCATAAACTGAAATAATAGTCTCACGATTAAATTAATTGTTCGTCGATTTCAGTTTACGATTGTGTTTCAAGTCCGACAAACCGAATCGGCACACAGACTGTAGAATTGATAATTGCATTTGTATATTCACACATGAATTCTATTAATATCAGTGTAACTGCGAACACGTTCTTGTATACCTAATTTATATTCCGTGCACCTCCTCCTCGCCTCTCCTCACCGCTCGAAAAACAGCATCCTTAACCGTTAGTTAACCTTGCACAGAGTGTTAACAATCTCCAACGTATCGCTCCGATTCCTTTTAAACGTCGTTTATGACCGCTGTATGCCGAACGAGCCGAGTTTTTAAGACCTTTTTTTAAATCGTCGTAAAATAAGAACGCGTACCGATCACGATATACGAGAAGCGTTCGCGATCGAAGAGCGAAAAGGAATTGCAATAGTTAAATGTCGAAAATGAAAAATTATCGATAAAACTTATAAGACTGACATTACGCAACGTTTCGCATGCTATATGATTACGTCAGTTTTTATCTCTCCTTTTTTTCCTTTCATTTTTTTCTTTCTTCAACCGCCTCTCGACGTTTTTTTTGCATCGTCACAGTGCATTCGAGTTGTACGTGATTGACAGAGTGGTGGCAGTTTAATTATTACGTATGCAGATTTTCGAGGCACATGCACTGTTACTGTACTTCAAACAGAGATATACGTTCATCTATTTTAAGAATTAATGGTAATCCTTCATCACATAACGTCAGATAACAAAAGTGAGATCCCGCGATTGTCCTTACGCGGGTGCATCTATCTTGCGTGGCATTACATTGCGGCAATCACCGCTCTATCGCATTAAAGCACTCACAATACACGCCCAGTCGTTCTTCTTTTTACTCTCATTATTTCTTCGCTATTGCATCGCATCCGGCAATGGAAACGCACCATCCGGCAATTACGATCGCAGTACGAGTTCTTTACGGAAATCAGGCCGTAATCAGCCTAACCGTCTTTGAATCGAATAGTGCCTCTTTCTTGCCTAAAGGCCTGATATCGCCCTTGATTTATTGAAGCGAAAGAGACTTTTCCCTGTTTCAACGTGGAGGATCAAGAAGAGATATTTATTATTTTTATTCATCGACATCGCGGAAGGCGTTTTATGTTCAATATTATTTAACTGTACAAAAATACCATTTTATCTACGAATATACTGAGAAAAAAAAGTTGTTAACTGAATTAGATGCGTTTAGTTGGTTATGATTTGTTTAGTCGAAATATTAATGTATTTGAGTCAAATACACACAGTAGTCAAATACACATTCGTTTCACTTATTTCGACATGACATATCTTTGAATTAACAAATATTTTGCTTGACAGCTCGTGACCGCCGTATTTGTAGTTGAGTCAACTAATATTTTTTTAAATCAATTATTTTTTTCTCTCTCAGCGTATATATTCTGAATGTTTTTATTTAATCTTGTAATTTATTATACGTATATTTTAATTATCTTAATATTTTTCTCGGAAGATAGCAACTATCTTCTCTATCTTATAATATTTCTTTTTATATTTACAATTTAAAAATGTATTTGAAAATTTAAAAGTTTTAGTATCTATATTTTGCATTCTTTTTTCACATTATCGTAATTGTTGTGGATAATGGAAAGCTTAAGTATCGATAATTGTTTGTTATTTTAAGAACGAAGGAGGAATAAACTTCCAGGAAATGTGTTCGAAGAAAAATTCACGAACGAAGAATCTTTGTTCTGTAGTATTCAAGTGTAAACTTTATTGAGCGATCGCTCATGCGTAATTGCTTTTTCTGTGCAGTGTCAGCCAGCTGATGGAGGCGATCGAGAGGGAATGCGGTGTGATAGCGGCGCATCAGGTGCTGCTTATGAGCGGAGGCGAATGCTTGGAACCAAATGCACGCGTGTGCTCCTACTCGGCTGGAACCGACACGAATCCGATTTATCTGTTCAGCAAGGCCGCAATTGAGAGCAGCCTCCCGCCCACGCCGAGTATAGATTACGGTTCCGGTGAGTATAGCTTCTTTTTTTTCACCCTCTTATCATGTGAAATGTAGACGATAATTTCCTAATAACGCCAACTTGCGCAATTACGGGATTAATGCGGATTATACGTATTAATCGGAAGATATTTTATTACAGCGAAATGCACTTTTCTCATGAAAACAAAATTATTAGTATTAATATTTCTCGGTTTTATAAGCGTATCGGAAGAAACGTATCGTTACTGATGACGTGTAAACGATCATGTTTTTGTACGTTAATCGATATCTATTATAATAACTTGTACGTGCGACAATATTTATATACGAGCTTGTATCTCTCAGCATGAACCGGTTCTTTTTGTATAAGGCGGCGATAATTCGTTCAAAATATCCGATAACGTATCATTAGATTCTCACAGTTTTATTCAGTTAGCACTGCGAAACACGGATGATTAATTTGATCAACGAAGACGAAAATTTCCACATTGCGTGATTCATTTCTAGCAGAGTCATGTTGGAATGAGATCGGTAAGATTCTTATCGCTCATTTTCTCGAAGAAAAATTGAAAGTGATATCGGCGTTGAAATGTTTGTCATCGAGGTTTATATTAAAGAATATTAAGTTTTAGTATTAGTCATGTATTTTTTTTTATATCATGATGGAGAAAATTAAGAAAATAACGCGATGCTCTCCCTCGATAAAAGTGTGCTTCTGCTCTCATCCCGTTATCCTTAATTTCCGAGAGTTTAGTTAGGCTCGGTCAGTTGCGCGCGCGTTGTCCTATTTTATACTTTCTTTTAGTCACTCTCTTCTTTGTTTTGTCCCGTTAGAGTGCCGTGTGTCCCCGACTCGCTTCATTACTACGTTCTCTCTTTGATCGTATGATCGAGGTGCGAGCTATGATTTAGCAGTACGCATACTTTTTGCGGTGAGTCGTATTTCTAGACCGTTCGTGATTTGACCGCAAATCACGCCCATCGCAATACACACCATCGATCGCGCAGCGATCTGGCGATTTAAGTAGTCATAGATCAACAACTTTTTCCAAGAACAAGAATTTAAACCAGCAGAACTTTCGTTTAAATTATACACTTAAAAAAGTTTGGTAATAGCTATAATAACTACTGAATGTTGAGTGAAATAATGTCAATCAAATATTCAGTTAATATATACAATCGCAAAAATAATTTTCCTTTTTTAAATAAACTCCACAGCAAAATTGAAGTATTACCAATACAACTGTCAACAAATCAGTAGATTAAAAGGCAAAGATTCACTCTTTTGAAAGCTATAAACAGAATTTGTTTGCGATTTTTAATTCAGGTCATAGAATTTTGTAAAGTTTATACAAAATTTAAAACAGGTGTCGCTTTAATCTTGCATATTTTGTAATGATTATCAAACGATTGGTTATTATTATATTATTATGTTTGGTAATATTTATTAAATATTTAGAAAAGAAAAATTATTTTTATTAAGAAAAATTTAGAGAAAGAAAATTGTATTAATTGATTGAATTTACATTACTTAACATTTAGTAATTATTAAACTCTTTTTTTGGTATAGGTACTGATAAATTTTTATTGCGTTATATGTTGAATTTTTATATTAAATTTATTTTTTAATGGATCGAGAAGAGGAGAATAGATTTACGTGAAGAAATATCTAAAAAAAAGTAAAAATGATTTTTTTATGTACGCACGTAAATAACATAAGAAGTCTCTTGAAGTCTCATGTAATTTTTATTAAATCTATTTTTGTAGTTATTAATATTTAACGTAGTCAAGATTGTACACTGAGAAAAAAAATGTATTAAACTTTAATAAATGTTTCTTTGAATAGTCCCAGTGGAATATCTACGTATGGTGTAAATGAATATTTAAATAAATGAAAAAAGTGATACTTGAATCAATTTAATGTAACGACAATTGTATCATCATGCGAAAGGTGCTATATTTATTCTAGTTAATTACACCTTCGTGTATACTAATGTTTTCTCGTGCTAACATGTCACGTCCAGCACGACGATCTAGCGCGAATACAAGATAATGGGAGGTACGGGAAGGACTTGATTCCAGGACTCCGTTAGACTGCTAATTGGCATTAGAATGTAGAACGGCAACGGGCGCGTTATTCATTCGATAAAATCTCCATGTCGTGTCGCCGTGAAAACTCCGCCGGGTCATAGACGTCGTCGCCGCCATGGGACTTTGATCCGCCGTGTTGTTAACGAAGCTTGTGATCAACCGTTCGACCTGATTTCGTTATCCACGGGATAACCATCTGATTCTCCATCCGCGCGCGCGCACATCTCACGCGACGTGACATCGAGAGCGTCAAGTTCCCGTTGCATAGAACGCGAAACTAGGCCGCTCAGCATGCGTGACGCTTTTCCGCGGAGACGCAAAAATAGTCAATCAGTGATGCTTCCCGAAGTCGCGACGAACACCCGAGACAATATTAACTCACAGTCGATCACGGAGGCTTTTCCGTGCGATATAGTAAAGTGCACTCGTCTTTCTCGAGAGCTGTGAGACATTCGTTGAATTATGGCGGACGTATGTACTTCTACGGTCGATTGAATTACGACGCGTACAGGCGAAGGTAACTCAAGGAGTGGACGTTTACGAGTCCATGAGATTTACAGAATCAACGAATGGAACATCTGAATTTCATTCTATCACTGCAGTTTTAGTTTATCAACGTTAGGAACCTTGAACGAATTAAGTAATAGTACTTAGGTCGTTAGTCGTTATATTTGTTTCCACGCTAAAAGAACGCTGATATCCTTGATCGTTAAAAATGTATCAAAAAGCATTATATTTTGAAAAATAAAAATATAATAAGATGGCTCAATATGTATAAAACAATATAAAAATATAAATAGGGCGTAGAGCCAAATTAATTTAACGAATTATTTAATTCATATATTAATATTATACAAATTCAGACGTTTCGACTCCGATCGGGTCATTTTCAATGATACAATTATTTTACTTACAATTAAATTAACGTTATTTTTATACAATCTTCATATTGTTGAAAATCAGTGCATTGAGTTTGAACATTCATATGTGTTTTATCTTTGATCCAAAAATAAAATAAAAAATGTGATCTGTCCATGTGTAAATATCCATTGCGTCAATTTTTTATAAAATATATTTGAAGTGATAAAATAAGATAATTTGCAGCTGTCAAAATTGAACAAAGTAAATAAATAGGATAAATTTATTCTATTTACTTTTGCAATGATACTTGTTCAATTTTGACAGCTGCAAATTATCTTATTTTATTACTTCAAATTTATTTACACATGGACAGATCACATTTTTTATTTTATTTTTGGATCAAAGATAAAACACATATGAATGTTCAAACTCAATGCACTGAATCCATGATTTTCAACAATATGAAGATTGTATAAAAATAATGTTAATTTAATTGTAAGTAAAATAATTGTATCATTGAAAATGACCCGATCGGAGTCAAAACGTCTGAATTTGTATTAATATATGAATTAAATAATTCGTTAAATTAATTTGGCTCTACGGCCCTATTTATATTTTTATATTATATTTTGAGATGCTCAACTTCAATCGGGATTAAATTAAATCCAGGATTATCGGCCCTCCTAAATGACGACATTGAATCGCTCAGTTGTTTTGGAATGACGCGAATAGAACCGTTTATCGGGAATCGAAGGCAACGACATGACGTTGGAATTGTCAGCTGATTAGGGATGCCAAAGAGGAGGGTGTCTTCATTGATCGCGAAGAATGTTAAACGTGACGAAAGTATTGATGCGGATTGTTTAACGCTGGACGTACCACGGCTATTTCTTCAACGATGAATAATCGATTTTCGGTTGAAACAAAGAACTTTTATTCGTCCGTATACTTTTAGCGTTGTGCGACACAGATCGTCCAACACAGATATCTGAAGAGTCTCTCTTACTCGTACATCAATTCGCGGCGTTAAGTAGCCCGAGCAATGATTTTTTTTCCTTGCCATTAAATCCAATTGGCTCCGACTTTGCCAGTCAATTGAATCTCGTTCACAGACATGAGATGTGAGCGAAATTGCATTTGCCTCGAGACGTATCTTCGGTATTCTACGATATTTCGTGAGGCTGTCACTATCTCACCTTCAAGTTGCAATCATCGATTTTCTACGAGGTTGACCTTAATCAAAGTTTTATTACAAACAAAACGATACAAATCTTTCTCTTCGCATTATCAATTATTTCTGCGTTGGAAAAATATTTTCATAAAGTTGCAAGATCGAACGGTATCAGACTGAATTATGAAAAGTAGCAAGAACTGTGATGAATAAATCAGACGTAATAGGTATATATAGATTGCGCATTTTCCGATTTTAGCATCTGTGCTCCATTAAAAAGAATTGAATCATTTCAACAGCATTTTTGTTCAACTCTGTCATCTCCCTTCAATTCGATATTTTAGAGGGAGAAAGCGATATGATTCAAGCTACTTCATTCTTTCTATGAACCGTTTATCGGTTTTTTCTATGAACTGATAGCGATAACTTTATAGGAATGCGCAATCTATTCTTATTACGTCTAAGGAAAATATTTACGTTGAATTATAAGATATTTATAATCGCGGGGTTTTTTTTTCAATAGTAACGATATAATCGATATGTTCGATATATCTTGCGTCTGTGTTTTGTGAGTTTATGTCGTCGCACGTTACAAGCCTTATTGGAACATTTATTTCCCTGGTGTATCCATAAATATATTCCTAAAGATACGCACGTATTGTAATTATCCTGTGACGCGGTAAGTTTTTCTCTTTTAATAACAACCATGCGACACGTAGTATCATTTGCGATACGTAATATCTCGGCACTGCAAAAAAATTAGACCTACTATCGTATTGCAAGGAGATACATTTGCAACGAACCGATGCGAAGACAGTAACACTCGGCGATAGCATTCAGAGTCGACGATCTGGCGCAAATCACATAATGCAGTTTTAGAGAAAATGGATTGATCAATAATCAATGAGTACAAGAAAAGTGTTAGCCGCCGGGAACGGTGCTACGTGCATCGGTAATAACACGCTGACAGAAAGTTTCGCAACATTGCACAAAACTTGGTAATAGCGTTCGAAAGTAAGCAGATATCCCATGTGAATATCGACGACGTAGTGTATTTGATCTTCATTTTTTATGTTTTAGAAAGAGAACAATTCGCAGTTAGTTTACAAAATTTACTACGACGTTAGATCTTCAGCCCCGAGACCGAAGTTAAACCCGAGAACAGTTGCTCCGAGTCACCGTGACCCAAGCTATTACGTTTTCACCCTGTATACGCGCGTGTGCCAAGTGCATGTGCATATAAAGTCGATACCGTAGCTAGGGGTTCGTTAGGTTACCACACGGGGCGATTTTTCATTCTTGGCTTCCAGGGAAACGTTCTAAACGGTTAGCGAGACAAAGAAATATACCGGAGTATATTACTTATTTCCTTCTGATGTTTTCGAAATTGTAATATACTGCATATGGGAAGAGAAATTTTGCTGAAGAATTTTGCGTGAAATATAACTAAATACAGATCTGAAAATAATTTTGTTTAACCATCAAAATAATTTTCTAGGAATTTCAAGCATGATAAGCAATACTGCGAAAAGTTTTTGATATTCTAGCAATATCAGTTCAAACGTTCTACATATAATAATTTTAATTGTCTAACAAAATTATTTTCAGGTTTGTTTTTAATTAAATTTTTGTAAAAATTGTTTCCTCCTGCAGAGTGATTGAAAAATTATTTTATTTTATTATTTTCATAGCCATTCCACAGTATGAATTGTACAGCTATGCCTTTTACCGCGTAATGTTTGAAAGAATTTCATTTTCGCCATTTTTGATTCAACGATGCAGAAGCGAGTTTTTCTCGCGGTAATTAAATCTTGCTATCTCTTGTTTTAAACAAAATGTAAAATTATAATTTGAAAATTATAGTAGAGAATTGACTTACGGCATTCTGCAAAATACATGCGAGAAAGATAACTTTTCATAAAGAATGCAATTGAGTCGTGTAAATATCATATTATTTCATATATACATTTTTGTTAAATTAACAACGACACTATAATCAGTAACTACAATCGGTACTTGTAATAAATAAATGCGCATTAAATAGGTATCGTTAATATTGGTAAAGGAATCGCGTGCCGACTTAAGGGCGAAATTGCTGAGGTAATGTCCGGGAATTGGTCGAAGCAATAAAGCACGAAACACGTCGGAAATGTTCTCGCGTTGGTCTGACTTAGTCGAGAGGCGGTCGATGGAAACCTCTAGCGTAGCGAGACCTCGGACAGAACCGCGGAAAGCAATAATACAGCATGCATACGTATGAACTCGGTCGTATGTACATACACGAAGGATTACCGTAATCCCGTACATTGTTGCAACGAATATGGCACGACAATATTATGTCATACGTGTGTACGCATAAAATATATTACGCTGCATAAAATATATTACGTTGCATCCTATCGAGGCTGTCGTACAGGGTGATTGAAAAAAGGGACGGAAGAATTTAGAACCGTATATAAGCAGATAACTCTGCCCTAGTTTCTAAAGTAGACGTTCAGTGTACCGATAACGCTGGAACGTTAAAAACATTAGAATGTGTCGGCAAGACATATGTGCCTCATGATATGATAGGTGTATTTTTAGTTTCGGTTAATAGTTTCATAAATGAAAACAGTAAAATAAATTATCCGTATCTTAAGAAGTTTATCCACTAATTTATACACAAAGAATATCATTTTACTGCTTAAGAAAAGTGATTTACTTGGTTTACCTTTTTCTTTTAGATAACGGTTTTCTTCATAATTATACTTTAGATAACGGTTTTTTTCATAATTTTCTTCTAATAAGTCTTAAAATAGACTTATTAGACAGGAGGGGATGTTAAGTTAGAGCTGTTTTTTGCCCAAAATGATAAAGTTCTGAGATGTACAAACTACATATATATTACATTAAAGGACTACTTAAAGGTCTGTGGAATCGAATGATGTATCGCTTGTGTTGGGATATGTAAAAAATTCTTAGGGAAAAGAAGAGAGAAAGAAAAGACAAGAAATATAAAAATTATTAAGTAAGATATCAAAGTATTCCGGGAATTAAGCAAAAAAACTGTATTGTTAGTATTTAAACACATATAACTTGATAAACATGCTTGTTATATTTTGTATTATGTAAATTATTTATAATTTGTATTATACATCTTGAACTTTTTCTATTTTAGCCGAAAAACAGCCCTAACTTAATATCTTTTTTTTTTTGGAAAACTTATTATTATATACTAAACATAAGAATTTCTATCTTTTTTTAAAGAACATTGTAACATTTATCGAAAAAGCGATTTATATAGTAAGCAAATCGAATTTATTTTAATTTAATAATTTTGACTAACATTTTAAACTGTATCAAACTAGGATTCAGAATATATTTTTGATGAACAAATTTGATGCTTGTGTGATATGATCAATTTGCAGATATATGAATTTTAAATACTCAAAATAAATACTACTTCATATTTGAATATAATATGTATTTTTTGTGTTGTGTGTACAGCTGGACATGTCTATTTTTAACATTAAATGCATCTGTTTTTTTAAGACTTTTTTAAATTACTTTGTACGACTACTAATTGTAATTGCAAGTTTACAATTGTATCTGACTATTACGTCAGACCATTTGCTAAAGTGAACACTCCAGTAGGTAAACATACGTGCAAGTGACAACGTCGGCTTATCGAAACTTTAACATTACGAGATAGTCGTACGTGTTACAAGAAGTTATACGTGTGTCTCGTTCAAAGTAAGATTAATAGGATGATGTACAGGAATCTTAGTATCGTTGATCACGTTGCAAGTGTATGTTACTCAATGATTTGCATTTGCAGTTTAATTTTATATGCTCGTCGTATATATTATAAAAAAAATATTATAATAAAATAAGCTATAATATTATACTGACATATTCTGTAATTACATAGAGTTATGTTTGACGAACGTAACGCACATTGTGAATATGATCACAAGCACAAAGCTAACATCATTTCTCTTATTCCAGATATATCTTTAAAACTGTATTAGACGTCAGTCAACAGATTCATGCTTCCGAATTGCACGAGCTGTAATTACGAATAAATATTTAATAACCGCACTCACATCGCTACCGAGCTTTTCTCGTAATAACTGCTGTGTGTGTGTGTACTCATGTGCAATTTCACGAAATATAATCTCAAACAAAACGGTAGATACGGTAGATACTGTATGCGGAGCTAACATATATGTATATCTTCTACATTTATGCAAGATTGATGCTATGAAATAAAATTTTTGCTCAACCATCATCATTTTAGAAAATTCTTATTGTTCAAATCTTTATTATTAAAATAAAGGTTGTATTCAGCGTTTTACGTAAATTAAATATCTCGTTACGTGTTGCGTTATGTGCGAATACACGTTATTTTTCGAAAATGATCATAATTCGATTACTCGATTGTACGACCAGTTATCGTGAAAACGACTCGGTGCACTTTCTTGATAAATACATACTCGTAACACGAGTACCGGCTATTTCTATGTGTTGTAATCGTTTTGCGTGTCGTAACCGTTTCGTGTGCATGTGCGTATATACGTGCAACGTGTATATATTGGCTGCGTTCAGTAGAAAAAGCAATTTTGCAGCTATATTATTCTTTAATACGATTGGTCTTGCTCTTAATTCCTCGGTGGATCTAAAATCAGCCATATTCAAGAATTTTCCGACATTTGCAAAGCTGCTGCTTTTTTGCCATTGTTATTTCTTATTAAGTTAGGTTCTTATTTCCTGCGTATTACGACAGATCGGCCTACGCGCTTGGCAAGGTTTTCCGCGTAATGTTGCGGCGAGTCCTTTGATGTCTCCGGATCGCGTGGTATAATCATTATAATAGTTTGATAAGCATACTTCCCTTGCGGTCATCTAGGCTACTAACGCTCGGCTGGAACCGAGTTGAGATGCGGAACGTGCGAGTTGCAGCCGCGATCAGCTGATTATTTTATGTAGATCATCCTGCACATTTAAATCCACTCATAGCTTATCTGATGAATTTCAAATCTTTTATTTAGCGAAACTATCGAAATATTAAAAATTTGCAAGTTATTTAAAAAAAGAGTTCCTTGCACATTGAATAATCAAATAAAGAATTCGTGCACAAGAAATCAAGAGTTCTCGGAAGAAAAAAAAATTAGAAAATATATTAAATTGATTGATATGTTTTTATACTTTTATATATTTCTACTTGTTATTTCTACTTATATTTTATTCCTTCTTTTTATTTCTTTTATGTATTGGTTTATTTTTTACTTATCTCTATTTTCTCTATATTTGTTTTTTATTTATCTTTAGATTTATTCGTTTTTTTTTAATATTATCATCGTGCTTCATAATTTGATTTATGTTCGTGATAAACTGTTTCGTTAATTAAGGAAAAATTTCTGTACGAAAGAAAATTAATACGTCCTTTTTGCCACGCAGTGGAACGCGGGTGAAAGTTAAAGATCGGTTTGGTAGAACCTCCGAGTAGATTAGAATGGAAATGTACTTTCTTGTTGCTATAGCGAACACTCACACTTGGGGTGGTACACGCGCGGTTCGCGACTCCACGACGGTTGTTTTATTCACGGGAACCCGGCAACGGTCGGCGCACGAGCGGTGCAACCATGCGATTTTCCGTGTATCGCCTGGCCAGAGCGTAGCCTGCAATTATCGTGTGAACGAGGCCGAGCCTCGCCGCCGATGGCTTTGTTTCGTACTTTAATGGCAACTCTTTCGAGATTCCGCGAAGTACGCGAGAGTCATCCGGATTCGCATCGGTTGCGAATCGAGCGACGAAGCTGATTCCATGAAACGATAGGATTCCATGAAAAGAGATGTCTTTCTGTCGATGAGCGACAGAAAAAAAAAACAGAGGTAGCTTGCTCTTGAAAACGTTGTTTCATTTCCTGCAATCGTGTTGTAATCCGTACTATTAAGCTTTTCACGAAACGAAGGAACAATTACCGGCGGGAAAGTGGAACGACATTTAATATATATACATATTTCGTATCCTCGAAAGTGCTACGCATTCATTCTACTTCACGGACTTGCCGTTTACTCTATCCGAACGCTTCCTAATGCTGAAACGCCTGAAGTGCCGTAAGCGGCACTCCTTTTAGGTATCGACAATAGACATTGTTGAAAGGAGAACGCTATATATAGATGGGTTTGATTTTAGGCGTGCCTAGATATAAACGCATATACAAATATCAAAGCTCTTTTATTCATCTTGTGCATTAGCATTTTTCAAAAGAAACTTTCTGATTGTTTGATTGAACTTCCCGAAACTATGACGCCAACTATCTAACGCGCCTTTAGCACGATTTCTCCGCGCTTCAATTATACCGATGTTATTGCTTCTCGTCACGAGCCATCGCGTTCGATTTTTCTTTTTTGGCTCGACCGCGCCGCGCGCGTGCAATTACCGTGTGAACGAGGTCGCGGACTTGGTAGCCTTCGATGCTGCAGCATCACCGATGCATCGACTTTGCAGTCGAGCTAACGAGCGCGGGATGAGATGTACTCTTTAATACTCTTTCGAGATCGTAAATAAGCAATTAGTATATCTGTACTTAAAGTAGGTTCCAATTTAATGTTCGAGTCTATACCGCGCGGTTTGGAAAAATTGCCGCGTAAAAATCGACAGAATCCGGAGAGCCTCCCCGCATGCTGAACATATTAAAAGCCATTACGAAGCTGCGTCCCAGCGTAATGCAGGTTTCCACGACCCTAGCTTGGAACTACGCGCGTTACACGCAAACTTTCGTTCAGCCGCGCTCTATAAAAGATACGATCGATGAAATGACGTATGCGGTGTACCTGCATCAGACCCTATAGACGTAAATATATACCTTATATCGCTGCTTTCTCACATTTTTGTCGGTGTCTCAGTCTTAGGGATGTTCATATTCTTCTTTCTTTACTATATTGTGATAATTTCAGTAGCAGAAAGACTGATAGAAAAAAAAGGGGACACAAAGAGAGAGAAACGTTCAGATTAGGAAAAATCTTCCATATGTATAAAATGATGAAGATTGTTGGTTCAACAACCAGTAATTTACGCCACGTTATATTCCAGGCTTTACCGTGCTTTTTTTCACAATGATGTTTATTGTCGCGAATAATCTCTCGCGACTCAATTATCTCCTCCGTGAAAGTTGAAGGAACGCCTCGGCAAGGAGCAACGTATAGTCGATCATGTACTCTGAAGTAGATTATGGTGAAGAAAAATATGTTTTTGTGCGCGCCACTTTTATTTGCGAGAAGTTTCTGTTAAGCTTCTGCACAGATTACCAATTTGTTACATATCACATAAAGAAACGCGAGACGGCGGTACATTTCGCCATAATATTTCTGATCAGAAAAAAGAAATGCATTATATTTAAATGTTATTACAGATTCCTTTATGTTTTTTAGGAATAAAAATAAAATATTTATTATTGCAAAAACGCTCATATAAATTAATATCTACAGGAAATAGACAAAATAATATGAACATCTAGGAAGTATATTTCTTGTTTTTTTTTTTTAGTAATGAAAGGTTTCATCCTTTTTCTTTAGTACAGATTGCATCCTCGTTGAAAGAGTCGATACTTAAATAATGTAACAATTATAATACTATACAGTGCAATATTATATCGTTCTTCTATATTTAAAAGAATATCTCATTACTGAACAATATTGGAGAAGGAAATTTATTTTTCTCACTCTGCTCTTTAAAATTACAAATGATTTTATGATATTTAAATCAGACGATTGCATTGTAAAAAAAGGCGTTGAAGTTTTGGAGAATAGAGAGAATTTTTCTCCTCAATACCTCATTTGTTTATATTATATAAGTAATTGAAAGATGTTCTACTAAAGAATAATATAATAACATTTCATTGATAATAGTTCAAGCATTGTACGATTCTATTTCAACAAGAATAGAACGTCTATTAAAGGCAAATAAAGCAAATGATGGGTTAACCTCTTATTAATGTTGTTCTATTGACAGTATAGTACAACATTTCATTGATATCTATTCAAGCATTATATGATTCCATTCTATTATAATAAGAATAGGATGTATCTTAAAAGCAAATGATAGGTTTCTTATTTATAATAAATAATACAAAGTATTTTATAATAATAAAATTAATAAAATTACAACAATTACAAAATAAGGACTATGAGCCAAGCTGGATATTTAATGGTATTATTAACCAATAATTAGATATAAACTGATAAAACAAAAACATGTGTTTTAACCTCTCTATGGGGTCATTTTCAATGTTCATCTAACAATTAAATTAAAAAATGCGGTATATTTCGGTATTATTATATTATAATAGTAATAATGATAAAAACCTAATTACAATGTAAATTTTAATTTCTTAATAATAAAGTCGCTCGCAATTATCTGTAAGATGTTATGAGATGAATGGCCCATTATTCAACAAAACGGTAGAATAATTGACGTCTTATAAGTTAGCGGAACAAAGGAGAATCGATTTTAATAAACATTTTTATTTATTGCTCATTTATTGTTAACAAGTTGCCAAAGTAAAAAATTTATTGTCTATTAGTTTTTTTTTTTAATAATGTTCCGTTAAAGGCAGATTAAGTTAGCAGAACAATATACATAGAATAAAGTCGACTGACGCAAAAATAACATAGGAATTTGTTACTCATTCATTGTTGTCAAAATATGCAAATTACGAATTTATTGCTTGTAAAATAGATATAAATAACAACAAAAGACCTCAGCATACTAGCGAAACAAGAGTAAAGTATCAATAAAAGATATGTTGCTCGCTTAAAATTATAAGTACTAAAATGTTTTGTTCCGATGGTACGCTGAGGTTCTTTATTGTTATTTATACTTGTTTTGTAAGCAACAAATTCGTAATTTGTATATTTCGACAGCAACAAATGAGCAGAACAAATTCCTACGTTACTTTTATGTCGATCGGTTTTATTCTATGTATATTGTTCTGCTAACTTAATCTTCCTTTAGAGGAACATTATTTAAAAAAAAAAACTAATAAAGCAACAAATTTTTTTCTTTGGCAACTTATTAGCAACAAATGAACAACAAATGACAATGTTAGTTAAAATCAATTCTGCTCGCTTTGTTCCACTAACTTATAAGACGTGAATAATCGTCAATGTCTAAAAATTTGTATCATTATAATAATACCGAAATGTACCGCATTTCTTTAATTTAAGTATTATATAAACGTTAAAAATAACCTAATAGAAGTAATGTATATGTTTTTATTTTATTAATCTGTATCTAATTATTGGTTATAATATAATAATATTAAACATCCATAGCGTAGCTCTTATTTTGTAAAATTTGTTATAATTTTAATTATTGAGCCTTAAATTACTTTTACATATCTATTTAATTTTAAATTAAACAATGCATTTTGTATATAGAGGTGTTTATATTGTTTTGTCTATCCTATTATACATAGGTATATATTGACGTGTCTCGCAATAAAAAAGGATTCATGCTGTTTAGATTTTCGTTATGAATGACGCAAGCGAACAGAGTAAAATCATAAGGGGACTTTCTGATACAAGATCAAAGAGCGTATTGTGCGTTTTTCTCTAATCTTTCTAACAAATCGTGAAAACGCGTAATGCAGAGAAGATAAAAATGGATACATGTGTAAGAAATAATTATTTCTGTCAGAGGTTATCGTAAATTGAGAGACTTACAGTTTCGATAAAGAATTTTCACAGTTTCTTAATCCACGTATATATATCCGTGTGTGTGTGTGTGTATAATTATTTATACATATATATGTATTTGTACTGTACTTTGTAAGTAGAGCATCTCAACGTCGCGATAAACAACGTAATGATTACATCCGTAACACTTCTTCCTTCTTTGCGATTATCTGCCGACGACTTATTTGACTTTCGAATATGATAGTATTGCGGCATCTTACCGATTGTTCGATCACGCATAATGACGATACATTTTGCACTTGCAAATCAGTAGGGTCATTCGAACAGCGTAGTTTATAGAGATCGAGTCGCACATGCATTATCATTATGGAACAGGCGTGATAGGATATGTAAAATGTCGGTCTGTAAATTTATACAAAATGATATACGTGCCACGTCATACTTCTTTCCTCTGTGTCATTTATTCCCTCACCGTCCTTTTTATTTCGATACTTCTCCTATCTTTTCTCGGTCGCCGTCGCGTCGGTCCGGAATGACCTTCATTTTTCTTCCGCGATTTCACGCACACATGAATTAATTAATTAAGGACATGAAATGTAATTCGCCTCTTGAATCTAGAGTGTGACGTAAGGTTGCTGAAGCGATATGTGTCGCGGCAACCTTGAATTTTCATCGCGTGCCAAGATTACGCTCTCTGGCGAGCCTCACCGATCAATTATACACCTGCCACTTGGTTCGATCCGATGCATAGTTTTTGTCTGATGTTACAAGCTCGTCATTAACATTCGCGTGTTAACATTATCCTTACGTAAAAGGAGAACATTTCCTAGTTGTCTTTGTTACGCCCGTAATACGGTCGACAACAACTTCGAGTTTCAAATTCATAGCTGTTCGTAGTGAAAAGCATTCGCGTCTTATTCGCGTCTGTTTCACTAACTGGATAGAGCCTCATTAAATTCTCAGATTTAGACACGAGTTGCCAAGTTGTACGCGCTTTCAGACGCCTGACAGGTACAAAAAGATTATAAGTACGTACATCAATTCTCGTCCAAGTATGATCTAAGGGTAATGCAAGAACTATTTTATTAAAGTTAGAATTGAGGTTGCACATGGGATAAACACATAACTTTCTCTAATCCACATTCCTAGAGAGAGATATCGTTGTTCTGTGCTCTTTTCTTAGTATCATACTATAATTTATGTGACGTACAATTTTCGAAAGAAATACAATGTTGCAATATACGTAATACATGTAATATATAGGTACGTTTTTTTTTTTTTTCCATTACCATCACTAGGTTTACCATTATTAGAAAGATATTCCAGTGTCGGACAGCATCGTTTGATACAGAATACAAGTTCAGAGCCGTTTATTATGTAACTGTCGTATTATCTATGATTTATCAAAGTACTATATTCTGAAGCAAAAAAAAAAAACGTGAAAATAAGTATTTATCTTGATTTTTATCTTTATTTATCAGATGTCGACCTGCAGACTCAGATCGATGCCTCGCTGGCGATGCCGGCCACTTATCAGACCCTCTGCGCACGTGCTCATTTGGCCCAGCAGTGTTGCGGCTTGGCGCGAGAGCAGACGAGGATCTGCGAGAGGCTTGTTCACGATCAGCATCTCCAGCAACAAGGTTGGGCTGCGGTGGTCGCCAATCTTGAGGACATCACGCATATGTTTCAATTACGAGCCGAACAGTTCCAGCAAGCCTTCGTCTTGTATCTCGCCGAGAGACAGCAGCACATGAAACTTCTTGATAAGTACGATCTTTTTTTCCTCAGTTTTATTGATGCGTAAATATCAGTTCCATTTCATTGGTGTGTAAATATCGCGGAGTTCTATTCTTATTTTCAATATTGATGAATAAATCGGAACTGGGTTTTGCAAGATGATGACGAAATTTAATGAAAATAAAGGCAAGTGAGACTTTCGGAGAATTATAAAATATTTATATATCTTTTATATATCTATACGTTAATTGCATAAATTAGTCAATAATTTATAAATGCGACAATTTAATTGGCAGGATGTATTGAACGATACGATTAATGTGTTAGAGACTGGTTCTCTTTCGTAGATTTTATCAAGTTGATCAAAGCTCGATTGAATAATAGTGAGAGTACAGATTACTAGACTTAGGATGTGTTACGGGGTATTAAGCAAATTTTTTGTAATGAATTATGAGTAGCAGCTACCATAAACATGTAGCGTAATACTATTCTCAATAATTACTTTAATTACAATGGAATATAATTACCATTGAAGTCACGTTTTAATTATCATAGCTTTGATCACCATGTTTAATCATGGCTGCTTCAATTATCATTGGTTATACTGCTAATGAGTAATTAAATGATCGCGTAGTATTACTTTTATCCCAAAATATGCGCATCAAGGTTTATTGTTCGTCAAATACAAATACAAATGCTGTTTAATGTCTGTAACATTCTAATGTAATAAATATTAAAATTTTTAATTAATAATAATTAAAAGAGTAATATTAATATTTGTTTTCCCATACTATTAAATAATAGCGAAGTTATGCTTAAAAAAATAAATACAAAATTTTATTGCAGCTTCAGCACCGATCTCGGTACTCTTGCAAAAATTCCAATTTTGCCGGCCTTGAGAGCTCAAGCCGAGGGTTTGTTGAGTCCGGATGATCAACCGAGTCAAACTTCTGAAACTACGTCGGAGGATAGTGGGGAAGTACTGAGTTTATTACGATGGATCTCTGCGAAAGACAATCAAAGCAGCCTAGAGCAAGTGGCAGAACAGTGCTCGCGTGGCCTGGAGCAGTTCGATGAACGATTGATGCAGGTCTTGAAAGCAGAAGTGAACGGGGCTGTCGATAATGCTAATAAGCAAGATATGAAGGAAATTAAGGGCCTAGGCGAGAGGCTGTTTGCCCTGGAACAGCTGATGGTACAGACCAAAAGACTCGTTCACGAGCAGGGGGAGCTTGCTCAAGGTTTTCTGCAGAATCAGAATCGCGCGAGCAATTTAGGTGATGCGAGCGTCCTACCAGATCTTTGCAATTCTCACCGGCGGCAATTGCTCGTTATGCTACAAAATCACAACCAGCTGCGCGACATTCGTCGCAGATGCACCAAGGCGAAGGAGGAGTTGTCGGTGAATATCTATCATCGCTTGAAGTGGATCATGTACGTGGAGAATAAGATGGTGGAAGTGGGCAACAAGCTAATCATATATCACGAGAGCCTGAAGCGGTTGCGACGGCATCTGGAGGTGCTCCAACAGATCCACTTGGCTCCGCAGATGTACATAAGCGCGGTGGTTGAGGTTGTTAGAAGGCGCACCTTTTCGCAAGCTTTTCTCGTATGGGCAAGCAATCTGGCATGTCAGCTGTTGACTGTTCACAGTGAAGAGTTAGCACGTAGGCGAGAGTTTCAGAGCAAATTTGACGGCCACTTCTTGAACACTCTCTTCCCAGGCCTGGAGGATACACCACCGCCCTTTGCAACGCAAGCACCTTCCGTTTTTGACAACGGGCTACCTAAGGTAAGATTTGTGAGAGACTTTGTTAATCATTAAAATTTACATACATATATGAATAATTTATTCATTATATTTAACTATAGCTGACTGCGGACGACATGGAATCATTGAGATCGCAGCTTCCGGATTTGGCGCTTACGATTTCTACGCCAGATTTGAGCAGCATCACGCAATTCTTCTTATCGAAAAGCTTCACCGAAGGTAGTACCGATGGCACCAAAGAGAAGGACACCACATCGGTGAGCACCGATATTCCTGCAAAGGAACAAGAACGTACTAGAGCGCCATTGTTATCTGATAGGTGAGTCTTAATAACCCGTTGTATTGTCGCTTATGCAAATGAATGATACAAATCGTGAACCTATCACGTGTGCCTATATTGCTTTTCAGGGGCGACTTTGAATCCGAAACTGACACGGAGGAGTTCGAGAAAATTGGTCAAGCCGGCGTGGATGTAACCAAGCCCGGCGTGTTCGATGGGGCAAAACAAAAACGGCAGAAGCAATTGGAGGTTGGTGCCTCTCGAAGCGTGTCCCCCGCTTCCTCGACCTCGACTAACGTCTCCCCGTTAAACTCGAAAGTCGCGGATTTAACGACACGTTCGTCCACATCAAGCGAACCTGGCTCTTTCCATTTTCCCAGTCTATCCGCTACGAGTGAGCGTCCGGTGCAGCTAAGTCCGCTGACCGAGTGCGTGGAGAACGGCGCCGCCGATTCTTCCAGTTGTTTGCTTCGCAGAGGTGTGAGCGACCTCTCGAATTATCGCGACGCCATACCGCTCGAGGATCAACCTGATTCCCTGAGTCCGAATCCTCCTTCCTTGATACGGTCCTCTGTCATGTGCGACGGCCAGCATCAGCAACATCAGCATCCGTTATCCGGTAGTGGTGGTAGCAGTCCCTCCGTCGGTGTAGGTGCTACTGACTTCATGGGTACCGAATTTTACATGGATGAATCTCTGCCGAGCAGCCTCAGCGAACATCCCGCCGACGGCCAGCATCAGGCTATCGTGTCCCTTCTTCAGGTACTGGACGACTTACAGCTCGCTAACAGACAACTATCGTAGTCATAGCCGTGAAACGTTCCATAAAGTACTGCCTTTATCATTATTCATCGTTTTCTAAAATTAGTATGTTATAAAATGTACAACTTTCTGTTTCTCTCTCTCTCTCTCTCTTTTCTTTTCACCTTTCTTTATATTTTCCTCTCACTGCCCTCTCCGCATCAAGATATCTAAAATATTGCTCGGTACTTCGTTAAACATACTAGTAGTTGATTCGATTTTCTTCTCTCTTTATGATTTCTAGGTACTTCCGTTATTATATCTTTATATTCGTTAGTGATTAGAATTGATTATATGCAAATTAGATATCGTGACGTGGGTATGTATTACTGTTTAACTTATGTTCCGTAAGCGTTCGAACTGATTGAATTGAATCTGTTGTGCTCCCTGATTTCTATTTGCACAAATATTATGGCACCCAATAATAGACACGCGCGCGCGTGTATACATATATACGCGTGCGTCTTGATTTTTTACAGGATAGCTGGCGTCGCACTCGTTTCCCAATCCCTCGAGTCACACATTCCTTCAAAACCTATTGAACTCATCCACACGATTGCTTTCACAAAGACATTTGTTTCCAAATTGAAATAATTGCAATATTGCGTACCGCGCAAATTGGACATTCGTGATTCAAAATTAACAAAGAGAGTGGAATTTCCCTTGACTAATCTCCTTGACGAATTCTCCTTGACTATTTTGTTCAGAGTCGAGGACAATCCGTTGCACAAATTATGACTTTAAAATACTTATCGAATGGTGCTCGTCATTTCAGGAGAACCTCGGTAATACGCGTGAGGAAGTGGAGAGGTTGCGATCTATCCTGAAGACCATGAAAACGGTTGTATGCGAGGAGCTCAGTTCCGTGCGGAATGAATTGGCGATTCTGCGAAATCAATCTAACGAGGACAAGAACGGCATCGTCGAGATGACGGAGCGCGTTCGAGTGGCATTGTCCTTGCATTCGCGAGAGTACGATCGACGTCTTCAAAAGCGTGAACAAGAAATGACAATCGAGCATGAGTACAAGATTGCGGATGTTAAGAAGCTAATGCAGAGTCGTGAGGAAGAGATCTGCACGCTCAAGCATAATCTTCTTGTAAAGGAAACTGAATTGGCGGAATACGAGCGACTAGTGACTACGATGAGTCAAAAATTGAAAGATGAGCAAATGGAGAGGATAAACTTACATGATCGTTTACATCAACAACTCGAGGACTATTCGAGGGTACTAGAGCAAGCGCGTATAGACAAAGAGGCTGTAAAAAAAATGAATGACGAGAGATTCCTCGAGATCACTTCTTTGACGAATTCATTGACGCAATGCCAAAAGCGAATTCAAGAACTAGAGGAGAATCTGGTTACCGCGCGCAACGATCAGGAAAGAATGGTAAAAGAGGCAACCGATAAATTGCAAATGGAATATAAAACGGAATTAGACACCATTCAGAGCCGCTTCAAACTTATGACCGCTTCTACCATGGAAAGGAGTCCCAGCGATTCTAGTTTAGAGAAGATCGAAGTAAGTAATTTGCTAATGTGTTTATTCCGATTATTAAAAATGTAATAAAATACAATATAAAAATGTTAATTTTATTTCTCACAGCGAACAGATGTTATCGAGCTCGTAAATCATGAGACAATTTTGGCGCAAGCAAGAGAAGATATGAAAGTTGAGAATGCTGTGGCAGTTCGTACTGCTATCATAAAGGAAAGGGCTGATTGCATGGCAAAATTAGACAACGAATTAAGATTGGCGAAGGAAGTAGTCGAAGAGAAAAATAGGGAAATAGAGATATACAGAATAAGAACGGCCGCGTTAATCGAACAGGGCAAACATTATAAGCATACGATAGATCGATTACTTGGAGATTTCGAACTGAAATCGGAAATACAGCAAACTTTGCTGCAGAAGGTAGGACATCATTTATCACATGCATACACACATACATTCCATGCGATAGTGATGGTCTAAGTCTAAAGAAAAATCACTCTGTATATTTTCGATCAATCATTATATATTTTATCTGTTTTATTTTTTGTGTACATAGA
The DNA here is from genome assembly GCF_001594065.2 of Cyphomyrmex costatus. Taxonomy (NCBI): domain Eukaryota; kingdom Metazoa; phylum Arthropoda; class Insecta; order Hymenoptera; family Formicidae; genus Cyphomyrmex; species Cyphomyrmex costatus. Next base: position 546,616 of record NW_017280156.1, read on the forward strand.
TGAAAAATCTTGAAGCAGACAAGACGTGTTTGGAGAACAAAGAAACCGCAGAGAAGGCAATGCGAACTGTTTTGGAACAAAATGATGATATTGTGTATCCTCTAGAAGCTGGAGTACGCAAAGACTATGACCGATTGGATGCTGGTCAAATCGGTCTAGAGGACATTTTCAAGGAATCCGAAAAGTATGAGGTTGAGGTCTCAGAATCGAAGAAAGTACGATTAGAAACTGATGATGATGATCTGGCTCGACTATCGAGGCGACTTGAATCTCTCGAAAATGACAACAAGAGGCTATCCTGCGAGCTAAATTCGATACGCGCGAGTAAAATAGCAGCCGAAGCAAAAGTGGAAGCATTAATGACGGATAAAATTCGTTTGGAGGTCGAGTTACTGAAAGAGCGAACCAAGAGGACATTTGGTATTGATCCGATGCCGGAAAATCGCGACAAAGACATGAATGCATCGGTCGCAGTAGTTTCGGACTCCAATTCAAGTCGGGACGCGGCCACGAGTCCAGAGCCGACGAGTCGACGATCATCTTCCAAATCAATATGCTTCCATCCCTCCCTTCCCTCATACATACATAAGAAGATCGTAGAAAAAGTGGCAAAGATGGTACAACAGGGAATTCTCACCGTTACTAGTTGTAATCCAGGTGACGTGGTACTCGTAATTTGGGACTCTGAACATAGCAACTATGCGGTGTACCAAGAATCTTCTACTTTTTATTTTCTTCATTCGGACTGCGTTGATGCAATGGAAGGAATGAATCCGAGTAGTGTTCGGAAATGCATTCTCGCTGAAGTGATCGATAAGGAGTATTGTCACGCGAGAAAAGTAAGACTTTTGTTAATTATAGTAGATTGGTAAAGTTGTATTATAATATTATAAATAATATATCATTCGTTACAGCAAAAAATAAAAAATAATTTTGTTTTCTTTCTAGCCTGAAAATCGGTATCATGTCCCACGTGGCACGAAATTCTACAGAGTGCGCGCTAAGCCACGAGATGCACGCGCGCTGACAGACGAGACAGGTTTAATGTCGAAGAGTCAACTACCGTAATTTTACGTTTAGACTGTGTCGAGAATCCCTTGATTCTTGCCTAGTACAAGCGCTGTGATCGAGGGTTTGCGTCGGCAGGCCGCGTTCGTTAAGGGACCAGCGACCCGGAACGCAAATCCCGAACTTACGTCTCCGCAACCATCCGGAAACCTCGGATCTAGGCCAAAACCTGCCAGAGCCTCTAGACGCATCCTTGATATCGATGAACGCTGGAGAGGGAGTGATCTATAGAAAGAGGTATGCGCAAGTTGGATAACATGAAATGAGACGGAAGGATGCGCCGGCGTTTTATTGTGATATAAATAATTTTTAAACGAGTGAAACATATTTGCCGAATGCTGTGGTTAGCTGTGAAGCGTAACGATATTTGTATTCTTCGACTTTCTTTTTTCATAAATGAAAAAAAACAAAGGGATGTGAGTGTCGTTGACGATTCTCTCTTTCGATAATTCGATAGGCTGACTAGTGTGTGTGTGTGTGTGTGTGTGTGAGAGAGAGAGAGAGAGAGGGATTGTTTAACTTTAACTTAGATGTACAATGCGGAAAGACGAAAGCATGTCAAACAATGTTCAGCTTCCTCTTTCCGCATCTTGACAATTATATTTGCATTGTGTGAGACAAGAAAATGCTGTAGTTGTAAGTTTTACAAAACCAACGTGTTATGGGAATATGCGATTTATATGTCGTGAAAATATGTATAGTTATAAATATATATATAATCGCATTCGATTATATATATAATTATATATTATATACATACGTGTATATAATTATATCATGCTATACACACACACACACACACACACACACACACACACACACACACACACACACACACACACACACACACACACACACACACACACACACACACACACACACACACACACACACACACACTGTTGTACGAGGCGTGCAATATCTGCGTATAAAAATCTCATAGGTCCTAAAGATTTTGGGGCTAAGATTTTGTAAAGTGAAAATTGTCTCGTAAATACGTTGTGCAATTTCATGAAAAATACCTAATACGTCAGATTATTTATACAAAGATATCGTTACGCGATATCGACATATTTCCGATGATTCTCTTTTGACGATGCCTTGCGTATTTTTTGTCGCAAATCATCCTTTCACCTTTTGCATACTTTCAATCATGTGCTTTCATTTTCCTCTTATCTTGATACTGTTCGCAATCTCTTTGTAGTATCAACGAAGTCCAGAGATAGGTAAATGTAAAAGTCAATGTTTCGTTCGAATAGAATGAATGAAACAACGACTATAGTACCATTTAGTCTACTTACTTCGTCTACATACACTTTTCAAACGTTAGTTTAAGTGATGCCCAGAGAATCAACTCCGAGAGAGAGAGAAAGAGAGTGAGTGAGTGAGTAAGTGAGTGAATGAGAGCGAGAGAGAGAGAGAGAGAGAGAGAAAGTGAGTGAATGAATGAATGAATGAATGAGTATACTCTCCGTGTAGAAAAAATTTTATAAATGTACACGTACACGTATATGTATATATCCTTTTCTATTATTTGACTAGTAACCACGCGAGTTTACTCACCGCCACACGAAAGAGTCGCTTGCGAAGGATTACTCGTAAACTCTTTTAGTTACATTATCTATCATTAAACATTGCTACTATCGTTTCTCGTGACGCGTAAACACTCGTAGTACAGTACAATAGCTGTGATTGTTAGCTTCACGTTCCCACTTCTACTTTTAGTCACTTCTACTTAATTAAACTTAATTCCTCGCGGTGTCGAGCGATGATCCATTCTTTGTATGCTCGAGGACACAGATGTGACTGGAATTTTTATTCCTTTTATATAAAAAGAAAAAGTAATGCAAAACGAGTCCTCGATTTTTTATAGATGACGATCATCGTTCGTACGCGAACTGTTTCGAATTGATGCAAACATAGAGCCGATAAAAGGCGGTTTGCAAAATATGCTGATACGTAAGATAAACCGTTCGGTAGGATAATAAGCTACCTTGAGGTCCTCTCGAGGAAATGACACGTTCGCTTTTGGCGTACCGCGAAGAAGTAGTAGCCTGTAATTACTCTTTTGTCTTCTTGATTCGAAACGCACGTGTACACCGCACACTCACGCGCGCAATACGATGAAGACCTTTTGATCCCCGAGGACTAACGGAGACATTAAGCTTCCCTTCTCTCTCACCGTTTCTCGTCCTTCATCATCGTCATCATCGTTCGTCGCACGAAATCGCATACGGAGAGAAAAAACTCGCATACATCGAATTAACGTGAATGCTATGTAAAGAAACGACAATAGTAATAACGCGTTATGATGATGAAAAACTATTCAGTTCGAATTGCACACTCTATATGCGATTTCTATGTCACGTATACCTACGGTTCCTACTAGACCAAACTTTTTCGTAGGTTTGATAGCGCCGCAGGGAAGCTCGATGCACCGAAACTCTCCAGGCACGCGACACATAATGTTGCTTCGAACTGAATATTTTTCGATAAGCTCACTTATTCTCACACTCGAATGATCGCTCTCTTTTTTAGATATATTTATAAATTTTTGCAACACCAATAACGTGGCTATTAAAAATACGCGATGAATCTTATTTCATCGTTCCTTGCAAGAAGAGAAAAAAACAAAATATATATTTCCACAAACGCCATCTACAATTTCCAAAAGACTCTAAATCATTATTGTCACTTAATATTGTGTGACCTTCAGATTAATTTAGATAATTTAAAGATCATTAAAAAGTGGAATTTTTTAAAAGGATACTCACCACTCTGAAGGAAAGCAGTCTATTGCTGTAAATATGTGTAGATAGATGTGTCCGCATGCGATATTAATTTATACTTAATACGCAGCTCGAGGATTGGCGAAGAAATATTAAACTGCGAAGTCGAAAAGCGGTCTTTTGGCATTGCTGCTTATGTTTCCGCTGAAAATCCTTGAAGCTCTATCTACATGCATCTTTGTAATTTTTTGCACCATGTGACATAGGGTAAAATGTGACAGTGCTTTAAAGCAAGATCCTAATTGTCTAACTCTCCAATTTGTCCTTAGAAGATACTCTAACGAACTACGTTGTTGCTCGAAATATTTTTTTCGAAGAAAGTAAGGAAGATCTATACACAATTGCGTTTTTTGCTCAGTTATCGGTTTCGATAATTATACAGTTCTATTTTAGTTTAATAAGTTGAAAACTTAAATATTAAAGTGTTCGTATATCGTATAATATAAGTGTATTACTTATTGCGAATTGCTTATAAACTCAATTATAAGGATCACGGTTGATCTTATTTGAGTTGGAAATTTATTGAATTTGTTCAAAATTGACTGGCGCTTTTGAAAAGAAGAGCACAAAAAGAAAGATAAATAGGAGAAAAAAATTTCCAATGGAAAGAAGTAATCGATAATTATTAATGTCGAATTTCGAAGGAATAAATATATGAGATGGAAAAAAGATGCATTTAGCATTGTAATTCTAACTTAATGAGATTTTGTTTTTTTTTTGTATGCATGTGTATAAAGATGTAGTGGTAGAAAAGCTTCGATTTGTATATGACTAAGATTTTTCAAATTAGGCATTTTGAAAATTAAATTAAGTTTAAATTATTATAGTATATGCGGTTTGGCAATAAATTATAAGGACGAATAAATCGAGATTGATTCGCGGCATCCTTGATTTAACTTTTGACTTTCAGTCAATTAATTAGCGTTAATCTCTCTTATTGAATTAGATTAAATTGGCCAAAAACTGCAAATAGTGTGTATGTTGCGTTAAATAAGAGTACTTGTGTTTTATATATGTATAAAAAAAAGGAAAAAAGTATTGTAAGAACCAAATAGTGGCAAGATCGACCGCCAATTGAGGCAATGATACAATCGCATTTAAGAATTACGTAACAATCACTACCGGTGCCCATGGTGCAATTTATAAGATCGGTCTGTCGCGAGAGCAGTCTTTCTCCATCGTTACATCCGCTCGCAATACTGAAGAGATCGAATCATTGGAATCCCGTTAATGCTTTCCTCTCTGTCTCCCTTTTTCTTCGGTAGCATCTTTCCCTCCTGACGCTGCATTACTTTAGGATTCTCGTCCTGGCCAGCCTGCGATCTCGCGGACGTGTCTCGCATCCGTTCCGTTCGTGTGTCCTGTTACGTTCGCCGCATGCGAACGCTCTCGTGAAAACTCTTGTAAGAGATAAGTAAGGAAGAAGATATCGCGTATGTGTAATCGAGAAAGTGTAATGCATAGGCATAATATAATAATAATAATAATAATAATAATAATAATAATAATAATAATAGTAATATTGCATAACATACATAACAATTGTGATCGTGAGAGTATCTGTTACGAATAAATCAGTTGCAAATAAATCTTGTGACCTTTTTCCAAGCTACATTCGATTCTACTTTTTCCACCTTCCATGATTCTTGAAACTTGTGTTAAACCTGTTCGAAGAAATCTAGTATTTTCAAATATATTAAACTGGTACAAGATATAGTTTTGAACATTTTTTTTTTCTGAAGCTCTGATTATCTACTTCAATACAAAGCTTTAATATCCAAAGAAAAATTGATGGAAAAACGATCAATCTTTTGCAGTAATCTAATAAATTATGTGCCAATAAACGGGTCTATCGGTTCGGAGAGAAAGTGCAACACTATATTATATTTATTTATATAATACAAATGAGTAAAGGAGCAGCGAGAACGTTCTCTAATGATGAGGAATGTAGTTGTGCGAGTCCTGAGGGCATCCTGGTAGCAGGCTCGACGTCTCCTCGTCCGTGGAGCTGCACAGCATCCCGACTAGTGTATAATCTACAAAGGGCGGCAGATCCAGGTCAGCGGTAGCTGGATCGCCATAATTGTTAACGGTTCCGTGAGCCGGTCCGGCGCTCATCATCTGTGGCACCCGTTCAAGGATCTCACAGGTGTAGTGACAACGTTCGTTGCTGGGATAGAAGAAGGATTCGGGGCTATTTCGAGATTGGACCGACGTCTCCGCTACACCGGAGTTGTGGAACAGCTTTTCCGCAGTTTCCGGTGTCTCCTGATTGCCGTAACAACTCTGAAGTCTTTCGTCCAGATTCGTCCGGATCGAATTTTGATGAACGACGCGGCTGTGTGGCTGGTTTTTAGCGTCACCGTGCTCGAACATTTGATGGTAACTATCGAAAGGATGATACGGCTTGCTCTCGGGGCTGCAGTTGCGTCGCACTGTCTCCTGTAGATCTTCGCTCTTCGGTTTTTGATAGAGACTGTACTCCGCTCTGCTCACCAACGGAGGTTGACAACTGTTCTTATAGCACTCAACTTCTCTACGTGAAGATAAGAGGTCCTCCTCCTTGACTTCGAAACTTTCCAAATGTAATCTGTTATCCTGTTGATCTTGGGGCCAATAAGACTGCTCATGTTCATCCTTCGTATTTCCATCGATAAAACCTTTTTGACTCTGCGATCGGGGATAATTCTGGTAGCTCAGAACGTCGCTCGCGGGTTGATTCTGATTCTTTTCTTGAACGTAATGGTGCTGGTGCATCGTTCTCCTGGAAGTAAAGCCGTTAGAGACTTTCTCAGGCTCGAAGTTGGCGAAATGGAGTCTCTCGTCTTGAGGCAGACTCAGATGACTGCTGCTAGAGTCTTCGCTTAGAAATTGGTTCCAGTAACCCTGATCTTGATTTTGTTGTTTTATCTCGTACTTAATGGTACCGCTACCGAGGTCAAGTAAAGTTGGGGGTGAACGTGCTACGTCTTGGGGATTCGCAGAGAAGTCCGGCCTCAAGGGTTGATCCAGTTGAAAAATCTCTTCTGGTTGAAAGAGATCGCCCGTAAAAGGTGGAAAATCGCCATAAGATGCTTCTTGAGGAACCTGATTTGGCAAACAGTAACCGACGGGGTTCTCTTGCGGAGGAACGTCCTGCAGCCAATAAGGCCCGTCTGTGGGTTGCAACTGTTGGGGATATATCGTTGTTTGATGATGATGAGACTGCGGATACGATGGTACATTCGTCTGCAGCGAGCACATGCACTCAAAAGGCGGGCACGAGCATGAGTATCCTACAATAATTTCATTATTATCGTTATTATTATCATCATAATAAAATAAATAATTTTTTAGCTCTCTCCGTCTGCAATCATATTTTTTAATTTCTTTGTTTATAATTTAAGTCCTTTTTGTTTAATCCAAATTTTCTTGAATTATTTTAGACTCTTGAATAAAAATGTAGAAAAGTTCAGTTATTTTTAACATCTCTTTGTATTATCAAATAGTTTTGAACTCAAATGTTAATTTAATAACAATTGAAATTTAAACAAACATGAGTGTGAAAATTAACAGTGAAATTTTGCTCGTGCCATATAAATAAGATCCAGATTGCAGGCGGAAAGTTAACAAAACGTAATAATTGTTAAATATATGATATGTATGCAAATAACAATTTATTTTTCATTATTCAGTTACAATTTATAACAAATAGACGCAATTTTTACGATTTACTGCCGACTTCATTTTAATCAATTTTGCAAATCAAAAACAGAAATTTTATCAAAGTTTATTATAAAGCATTTTACGCACGGAATCCCAAAATTTGCAAAATATTAACAGTAGAGAAACTAACCGATAAAAGTCGTGTTTACTCTATTACGTTATCTTTATTCAAAGCACGCGGTAATTTTTGAAATGCGAGGATTTAAAGCTAGCCAATCACAGGCCGCCGTAGCAATATAAGTTGGTACGCGCGTATAGTAACGTTCGCGCGTCGCGCGTTTTCGTAGTATTTGTTGATCGGCGAAATCCAACGAAGTCAAGTTTCTCTCGGTTTGAAAAGGAGCGAGTACGGTTCCGAGAAGCAGTAAATCTGAGTGAATCCGTTTCCGCTACTGTGATAGATGCATCAAACGCGATACCTCGTGTGATACTTCGCGATGAGATTCAGTTGCGGCATGCGACTCGCTTCGCGACACGAGATAATCGAGGTTACAATTTCCGAGCGTCATCATAGACTGCGTTCAGCAGAGAAAATTAATCACTTAGCGTTTAATGATTCTTTGATACGATTGGTTCCTACAGTTAGATCTAACTAAAGGCGAGAACTAAAATCGTATTAAAGAATCACTAAGTGCTGATTAGTTTTCTTTGTTGAACGCATTATTAATTACGTCGCGGCGTCGTGTCTCGACGATTTCAAAAAGAGCATTCGCGGATCAAGCTCGCGTCGGTCGGTTTTAATTGTTAATTAATGTGAAACTGTGTTTTGTAAAATAGAGTGTATGTTCAATGTGAAACATCGATCTGAAGCCGAAGCTGTCGGAATGTTTGACGGAGCACCGATGTTCAGTGAGTATTTGTTTCTCTATTTGTGATTAAGAAACTCAATAAGTTAAATATTTTAAGTGTAGGACTCGATATGCAGGATGCTTTATAATGTTGTCTTAATCCTCGTGATAAGTTCTCTGTAAATTTTGTGTTATAGAGAAAACATTAAAAAATTGTAAATAAAGAACTATGTTTTGCAAAGTTGAATTTAGGAATGGCAAATGGATAACAAAATTGTGCGCTTTTGACTAATTTCAAATGCATTTGCAAGAGAATTTTAATTTGAGGCTGTGTTACAACAAAAGTAAATATTTTGTCTCCGAATTCTCAACTTTGCTCCATGCGCCTGCAGTTCCTGTTCGCTAGCGCCATCTCGTGTTATGTGTATTAATTACGTCTTAGGAGAAGGGAAAATACATACATGCATGTCGCAGCACTCTCGTATTTGAATGGATTAATTAGTGATGCCTAATGTTACATTTCGAATGCGATAATAAAGGATAAAATAGTTACCTTTATCAGAGATCAATGGAGGTGGCTGAGTCGTTCTCGACGGCTGCTCGAGCGTATCCGTGTTTGGTCTTTTAGTTCCTCTCAGTGACATTAACTGTAATATAACGTATGCATTTTATTGTAATTTATTCATTAAAGGTGATTTTTCATTAATTGCAGAAAGGCACGGCTACGGATTGTAGGATTCGGCTCGATCTTTTCATTACGGTAAGTCAACCAATTTTTTTTTCTTGCACAATTAAATTAGTTGTAAGATGTTTTACGATATATATAATTATAAATTACAAGGCGATCAAAATTAAGATACAAATATCGTCCAGCTGATATAATTTGAAAAAAATATATCAAATCAGTATTTAATCCTAAAATTAAATTTTAAAAAAGGAAAAAGGAAAAAAACTCGAATTGTGGCACTTTCGGAAACATGATCCGAGTACCCCGTGTATTATTTTATGATTAGATTTATTTTTATTGTGTGTATGTGTGTGTTGCATTGGACTGCACTAGAATTTTTCTTGTTGCATTTGCAAATATCAAACAAATACTTATTCAACTTTAAGTACAAAGAGTGTACACTAGTTTAACTATAAATAAAACACCTCTTGTTTAACATTCGATGAACAATAAGAATAAAATGAGCACTTGAGTGTTTCTAAAAGTCTCAGGTAAACCACACATAATGAAGTCATAATGACGTCATTTGTCACTTAAATATGGACTTATACCTAAGTGACAAATAAGATCATGATGATGTCTTTATGGTATTATGATTCCTCTGTTTTTTTTACTTGAAGTAGCTTACGTAGTCGGATATGTAATTACCTTAGAGCCTAAAGCGGCCTCTCTTGCTAAAAGCACTGCCAGCCCTCTGACTCTCCTACCGGCACCCACGCTTCTTCGCGCCTCCGACGTAGATTTCGCCTCCGGTCGCGGATGATCGTGCTGGCCCTTGGCTTGGAAGAAGATCGCGTGCTCCGTGTGCCGCCAAAAGTGCGTCACGGGATAACCGCAATGACCGCGACACGATAATATCTCTAAGCGACCGGTGCACTGTCTATTGGGGCACGGCTTGCCCTGTTGCTTCTTTCTGGCCTGCGGACAAAGTTAAAGCGTGTATTGAATACAAAGAAAAATTGAACTGTTGATACCCAGGTAAACATGGGCTGCAAAATCGGGTTCCAAAATTCACTACCAGTACTGAGAATCTGTAGCAAACCATAGATATAATTACTATATAATATCGATGTAATGATGTATATTGAATATATATATGTTATATAACACTAAGAGTAAAACCCAATTTTAATTGGAACAATAGAATTTTTCAATTAAAATGTAAGAAAACTTTGTAAGTTACATATACAAAATATTTCTCTCAGTGCAGTTATATCTGTGCTTTGTTAAGAGAAGAGTGCATGTAAACTATATATTTTTAGCGCTGGCAGTAAATTGGAACATAGAAATTATAGCCATAGTGATATTATAAGGATGTCTTTGTCCCTCTCTCTCTCTCCCTCTCTTATCTCATAACTTTATTTGTTACTTATAAGTGACAAATAAAGTCATGATAAGACATCCTATGATATTATTATGACTCATTCTATCTCGTAAATCCGATTGACTTTTGATCTTTTATTCAAGAAAAATAATCGACGTCTAGAGGTTTAATCGCAGACTCGTGTAAATAACTTTGAATTACTCTCTCTCGATTATTAACGAGACGTAACACCGCGCTGTCTCAGACAAGCAGACGGCGACAAAATTTTGCGTCGCGACAAGAATGCCGGCAAACGCATGTGACTATCGTGCGAGCGCAATTTACATTTATTATCGGGTCGAGATTTATGTTTATCGTTCCGTTATGCGCTTCGCTCACCTTATCGCAGATCGCCGGTCGGAGGTGAACCCTTCCACCGCCGGGCAGTATGCACTCCTGCGAGCACACCAGAACGCCCAGGCAACTCTTCTTCAAAATGCTTACGTTGTGATTGTTAGTGTTTCTCATCGCCCAACCGGAGGCGTGCCTCCTTGCTTCCTCGCAATCCGGTCCATAGACTCTCCTCACGTGTCCGTCCGCCCATTCGCACCAGGGATCGTATTCTACTACCTGAAGGAAAATCCTACTTTTGAGATCGATCGTGGCACTCGCAGGGACATGATTTTATTGAATCTTTCGCGGGATTTGTAAGCGCGTTTTATGGCCCGTCTATAACGGGAATAACATTGTGTGGTAAATCGCAAACTATAAGAAATTGATTAATCGCAGTCAATTCTCCTCGTACATTCAATTGTGATTGATCAATTTCTGGCAACTTACTACCCTTAAGGTTGCTTAAGATGGTCGTTGTAGATGGTTCTTCAAACTTATTCTACAATCGTATAATTATAAGTGATTGTATAATAATTTTAAGAATTGACCAATCACAGTCGAATATTTTTCTCATATTTCTAATTGGTCAATTCTTAAAGTTACAACTACTTATTTACGTAATTGAATGGATTTTAGGAAGCAGATATTTCATCCGAAAAATTCGTCGGATTCATTTTGAGTGCGAGACGCGAGAAAAAAACTTACTCTTGGAACGTTCGAATCGTTTATGTCCCATTCTTGATGAGGATGATGTTGCTGCTGGTTGCCGGCGACAGTCGCTGACATCGTCGGCGACCCCACGCGACTCCTGCGAAGAGAGAATCTCAGTATAAATTTCGGACTTTTAAATCTTGCATCGTCATAATCGTTCCAATAAATCGGTATCATTGTTCGGCGAGAGATTTTGTTGCGATCGAGGATCGAGATCTTGCAAGTTGTCCGGAATCGAATTCAGAGACTAATTTAGTGTTACGCAATTGGCCGTGCCACGAGTCCGGCAGCGGCGGGATAAAACCCCGATTTATGGTGCATACCCAGCCGTACTTCGCGCGATACTTATGGGAGTTCGTGGGTGGTATGGTGCGACATGGAGCACGTTCAGCGCGCTTTCCGGAATCCTTGCATCCATTGCGATCGGATCGAGGTGCGAAAGATCAATTCTCGATAGTCCCTATATACATAGCTACCCTTGAAATTTGTCGACGGCGATATTGTGTCAGTGTTGGTACATTTATCTTTACCAGTAATCGAACATTTATTTCATCCATCGAAAACGAATTTATTAATAACTAAAGAATAATATTAACCTTAATTTATACAAATTAAACTTAATATACTTAATTTATACGTCAATCAATAATAATAATTATTAATCGATTGGGAAAAGTTATTTATATCCCTCTTTGTTTCGCGACTTTTGCATGTGTGCAAATAAATCTTGTTGGTTTATTCTTATTTATTTATAAAATAGTTGAGCTTATTAAAAAAAAAAAAGCAATTTTGTAACTATATTTTAAGATTTTTTAATACGCGATTAGTTTTTGTTTTTAATTTCTTACGGATCTAAATTAATCGTACACTGAAAGAACGATTTTTCTGCAGATTTGAAAATACGAGTAATTTTGTTACAGCGTTAAAATAATTATATGGAAATCTCAAGCATGGTGAACAATACTGTAAAAAGTTTTTATTTTCTATTAGCTTGTGTAACCTACATAATCATTTTGCTAGATTCCAATAAAATTATGTTTGGATCTGTAACTAAATTTTTTAATATTCTGCAAAATAGTTGTCTCTTTTTGTGTGTTAAAGAATTTTATAGTAAAACTGCTTTTTCTACTGAACGCAATTAATGCGACAATTTTAATGTTAGTTGTGGGAATTTGACATAAATGTGAAAGATCGTGCAAAAAATCATGCGAAAGTGCAGGCATTTGATTAATTTGTCTTTTTGCCTGTGTTAATAAGACTGAACATGCAGCTAATCTTTGTGCCCTAAATGGTTTTTGTTGCCGGAGTCTCTCTTGCCCAAGCGGTGCAAGAAACACTTGTGCATAAATCCTCTTATAAGTGTATCTCTTCACGTCAGCTCACAAACCAGCTTCTGCCTTTCCCCCGTTGACATTAAAGTCTGCACTTATGATCTGTGGCGGCATTACGGTATGCGAGGACTCCTTGAGTTGCAACCGAGTGTGCAACGACCTCCCGATCGTATATCACACCTCGAATAGATTTTTCATAGCTTTGATCTCAGCGAGAGAGGTGCTTTAAGAGCATACAGAATATCACGCACAATTAATGAGTAATTGAGGGATTTTCGTAATAAATGAAAAGGTCACGAATTAAAATTAAACAATTTTCGTTATCTCACATGAAAAGAACGGTTTTGCTGAAGTATCTAAATATTTAGTTAAATATAGATCTAAAATTAATTTTATTGAGCGATCGAAATAATTATATAAGGAAACTAAAGATGGTTGTTAGAACATCTAAATTTTTTGCAGAATTGTGCTTGAGTTTTCTACATAAATAAATTTGATCAAAATTATTTTTAGATTCGTATTTAGCTAATTTTTTTTTTAGATATTTCAGCAAAATCGTTCTTTCCATAAAGAAACATTATTTTTATTACGATTTATAATATATCCCGTAGAATAATTTGATTGATACCTCTTGATAATGAAATTTAAATAACTGTCGGACCCGCTTTCCTCGATCCTGTTAATTTAGGTATCGCAAATCCGCGGATGGACTTGTATATTCACTCACTTGAATTTACTTGTTGCGTGAATGTTCGTCGGGGACGGCATTTTGAAAGGATTTCCGCGCCTCCTACAGTGCTCGCACAGGTTACGCGTTAGGTGCGTGCACGCATCGTTTCCGTCGGTTTTATCGAGTCGCGTTCGTAACCGGACATTTACGATCTTGGAACACCTACTCGAGAACGTCTCAACGCCCGTGGGTCGCGTCTTCAACGACGCGGACCACCTCGTGAAACCTTCCTCAAGCTGACATGATCACTGTCGAGGTGCCGCGGTTCCAATTGCCGCGACTATTGGTGACCGCCAATCGCGTAAAGCACGTTTATTGCGTCCCTCGATTCGACACGCAGGCATTTATCGCCTGATATATTTTCGTCTAGATTTCTGATGGCGATCATTTGCATCGTTGCTCGCGGTATCGTGGAAACGATTGGCGGAATGACTTCTTCCTTGACTTCTTTCATTACACGTCGTCTTATACATTTAACATCAATTTACGTATTTCATTCATTGAAAATAAGGTATTATGTAAATATTTATATCTTTGCTTGCGTTACGGGGTGTTCCAGATGATGAAACAGGTTTTAATTATCAATTATAGAAAAATCAATAAAGAATTTCTCGTGATTTTGATAATATCGATATGCTACGCGAATATTTATTGCCTGACGACATACTTCGTCTAGATTTCTGATGACGTTATTTGCGTTGATGATCACAGTATCGTAAAAATGGTTGGCGAATTAAATGACTTCTTCCATTGTACATTGCACTTCTCGTGTGCATATTATTCATATCAATTTTTACTTGCATATTTCGTTAAAAAAAGTAATTATAAAAGTACAATTTTTTACTTACATCACGGAGTGACCTCCGTGATCAAGAAAATTTTAATTACCAACAATATCTATATCAAATAATAAAATTTCAAAAAAATAAATCAAAGTAACTCAATAATACAACCTAATGTAAGTCGACACTGGATGGTAAAAGTTGTATTCATTATTAATAATAATTGACAATTACAGACGTTTTGATCACCACAATTTAGATCATCTTCAATGTAAAAGTAGTGACAATTTTAAATATTGAGAATTTCATTAAATTTTGGTATATACATATAAACGAGGCGCTTTGTAAAATCGGAAATATATCGCAAGTATAAAATCAGAAGTATTGTCCTTACATAAAATTTTTAATCGTCTTGTATTTGGCAAATTACATATTTCGATATTAAAACCGAATATTATACGCATAGAATATCTCAGTTTAATTTACAAGCTATTCAAAAACTTCTAATCCCATGAGTCCTTAAAAATAAAGCACACGTATAAAACGCTTCGATAGTATTGCATTTAATTAATAAAGAGCGTTAGGACAAATGAGCGTTTATAATTATTAGAATCATAAAAACAGGATAAAGGAGTCACGATTTAGTAAGAAGATATAACGTGGTCTAGTAATTCCATGTCTTTTTTTAAAATCAAACCCTCCAACTTGCTCCTGTATAAGAATCACTTAAATTGTGATCAAAACATCTGTAATTGTCAGTTATTGTTAATAATGTACACAAGTTTCATACATTACTATATTTAGTGTCGGATTAGCTTGCATTATTAATTTATTCTAATTATCAATTACATAAAAATAATCAATTACTCAATTATCAATTATAAAAAAATAAAATAAATAATATTGAGAGAAGGCTCGACAATAATCTATAAAAATTAAATTAGTGTAACGGGTAAATAAAAACAACATACTTCAAAGAAACAAAGACAATATATTAAATTAAAGATAAATAATAAAACATAAGTAAAACTAAACGTTTCGACGCCGATCGGGTCATTTTCAATGTTAATAAAATTTTCAAATTTTAACAAAATTATTACAATAAAAAATTCTTAAAAATTATGCGATATGTCCGGATACTTGAAAACATTGTAGTCAATCGTCGAAGTCGTCGGATAAAAATTGTATTTGTCCATAATTAAAAATCTGTTATTCATTACGGTGTTACAATAATCAATATTATCTAAAAAATTGTCGCATTATAAATAAAAAAGCAATGAAGTTAAAAACAAGTTCGTTACTATGTGTAATAATTAAAATAAATACCTTGTCGAAAGAAGAAATATAATATTAAAATCGAATGCAGCAATTTTGCACAAAATTGATAGACGATGTTTATTGTATCAAATACCGCAGCATAATGGTAACAAAAAATAAAGAAACCGAAAGTTTGGTAAAACTGCAAGGGAAAAATATAGCGACTAGGAAGGGGAAAGAGACCGTATTATGTTGGAATATGATTTTGGTAAAGAATCCGTATCATTTTGTCTATTTATATAGAATGTTTTTGTCTCTTAATATGCACCATTTCTGAAATCAATCTTTTACTATAGCAAGGTTCTACATCAAAAATTTTTACATTCTCCCAATCAAAATTATGGTTCTTTTCAATACGATGATTTGAGATAGCAGAGGAAGACTTCACTTTTTTATTGATGTCGGAAACGTGCTCAAATGTACTCGTGTTCTCTGCAGTTGCCTTTTCGTTTGTTAGCCAACATAGCTAACATCACAATCCTCGATTTTAAGATATTTCTTCTTTCGACAAGGTATTTATTTTAATTATTACACATAGCAACGAACTTGTTTTTAACTTCATTGCTTTTTTATTTATATGCGACAATTTTTTAGATAATATTGATTATTGTAACACCGTAATGACTAACAAATTTTAAATTATGGACAAATACAATTTTTATCCGACGACTTCGACGATTGACTACAATTTTTTCAAGTATCCGGACATATCGCATAATTTTTAAGAATTTTTTATTGTAATAATTTCGTTAAAATTTGAAAATTTTGTTAACATTGAAAATGATCCGGTCGGCGTCGAAACGTTTGTTTTACTTATGTTTTATCATTTATCTTTAATTTAATATATTGTGTGTTTGTGTTTCTTTGAAGTGTGTTTTTTTTATTTTGGCTCGTTACCCGTTACACTAAATTTAATAAAAAAATAATTTGTTGCGCGATTTCGATGATATCGACATATTCCGAGGGAGAAAGTATTCTTATTGCTTCGTACCGAGCGATAATTCTGCCATTCTTTTTTGATAGTTTCTTATGCATAGTGAGAAGAAGACACGCGAGGCGCGTTTACTATACATTACGTCAACACTTCTGTCTTTCTCTCTCTCTCTCTCTTTCCGTGGAAACGATAAGAGTAGAATTGAACTGTGGGGATACGACAGGGGAAGAGGATAACTTTAACTGAGAAAAGAGTCAGCTTAGGTGAATGATTGCCCGGATCGGTGATAAAGTCATCGCCTTTAGCACCGAGTAAGATGATACATCGGCGGACGATGCTGCGCCGAGATTGTCCAGAGCCGAAGACGTACGCACACACGCGTGAACACACGCGTGCATTCTGTCATTCGTGAGAAAAAGATGTAGAAAGAAACGAGAAGAAGAGAAAGAGAAGGGAACGTCTCGCGTCTTTCTCGGTGGTGTGGGTGCGCGTTCAGAATTTCAGATATTAAGGTAGATACGCGTCGCGACAAGGCCACTAAAATATCACGAAGGGCACACCGTGAAAAGGAAGAAATTTCTCGCTCTGTCCTTGTCCTTTCCTATTTCCTTCCTTGTCTCTCTCTCCCTCTCCTCCTTCTTACTTCGTTCGTCCTCTCGTGGTTCTCTCTCCTGATTTCTCTCTCATTTTCTTCTTCGTCCTCCTTTCCTCTCACCCTTGTTCGTTACTGTCCGCGGTATCTGTGCCCGTTTCTGTTCGTAGCGGGACTAACGTCTGGATCTTTCCGCGAGATTAGCTCGCGAGTTAATCTCGTGCTTCTAAACAAGTTAATTCCTCGCGCTTTTAATTCGAGTTACCGATTGTGTTGTCCATTCGGAAACATCGCGCCGATAGCTATATTACCCATATCGTAACTTTATGCTCCGTTCGTTTATATTAATTTACAACCTATCTATATTTAATCTTATGTTGTACTTTATTGCATTCTCTATTTCACGTTTACAATAAAATTAAAAACACTTTTTGTGATTATACAAAAACAATTATTTATTGCACAATAAATAATTCAAAATGTGTTCAAAATTGGAAATAATTATGCAACTTAATGTTTAAGTAAAAGTTTCTGTTTTGAATTAAAAAGAAAATGAAGAATTAAGAGGATGTTAAATTCACACACATAAACAATTTCCAAGCTATTCTCAATAATTTTTTTTATCCTTTTAGTCGTAAATTTATTTTTCGAAACAAAAGTGTGTAATAATCCATCTATTAACGCGGTTTAAAAATTTACATTCTACATTAACAACATTACTTTTTTTCTGAGACGATAAGCCTACAGTAAGTAGCTCATTGTCACGCGTTATCACGTCTTTTTGAATCTTTGCTTAATCGACGTGAGTTAGATCGCTTGAATTGCATTTAACGTTCTGCGAGATAATCAACGAACGTATTAAGTGATATTCATCGTTCATACTGAGAAAAAAAATTGTTCGATTGATTAAATTAATTTAATTCGTCTTTATTTTTTTTTCGAAAAATGTACCTATGTATTTGAATCGAATACAAAAATAATTTTTTTTCTGAGTATAGCTTGCGATGAAATATATGAAATAGACCTAAATTCGTGTACCATATAACATGTTGTTAAGAATAATAAAATAGAGATTTAGCGATTTATGTTTGTACACTTTTTCAATTTAAGCAGTCCATCGCTTCAAATTCGTGTAATTTATCGATCAAAATAAAGCTTTGGTTGCGTTCAGCAAAAAACGCAACTTTGCAAATGTTGTAAGATTTTTTAATATGATAATATCGGTTTATACATTTAGATCCAATGAGGAACTAAGGATTATATTAAAAAATTTTACAACAGTTGCAAAACTATCTTTCCTGCTGAACACAGCTATTATTCTTTAGTAATGTTACATTTAACCTTTTTTTACATTATAAATTTATCGTGTAATCGATCGCGTGAAAAATATCCATATTTTATTTCGAGGATGAACAATATGACGCATAATTACATAATGATATAAAAAAAAATTTTGTGAAATAATAATAAGTAATTCGAAGAGAGTATTTTACAACTTTTTATACCGTTTGTTAAACTGATCACTCTAATCGGTGAAACCGATTATTAGTTGTTCATATTCACTTGCTTATTATTTTGCTCATACCGATATCAATCTTTGCGATATCCATTTGTTTGCGAAGACAGTCTATCCACGTGTGATCTCGAATAACAGAAGGACACAGAGCAGTTGGGAGATGGCACAAAAAATTGAGCAAAACGTGTTGAGGCTCAATGAAACGCGATAGAACGAAAGAAAACCGGTCAGGCTGGATTTTTGTAAATTCGACTTTTTGCTGATTCCGTACGCTGTTCCAAGAGCACATTCAGTAGATCGCGTTGATCCCGATATCCTAATAAGAAAGAGAAGGATGCGAATGCAATCAGTTCGATGCGCCAAATTTAAAGAAGCACGTGGGTTGTTTTATGCAATAAATATCGCGTAATGCCGCGGTATATTGACCAAGCTAATTCGAAAATTTTACCAAGAAAATCTATAAATAAAAAATTTTTGCATGAATTTATCGTCATGAAAAATTGCAATTTTTAGATTATAAAATTATATCTTATAGTTAATTCACGACTGATTTGACATTGTCGATAATAATAAAATGTACTGTGAAAGAACGTTTCTCTAAATAATTCAAAATTTCGAATATCATTTTGTTTTATTCTGCATAATATCATTGAATTAACATCGGATAAACTGTCAGCTTCTATTCGGCTGCCACGACATAAAAGGATTCACGACGAGGGTGGGGCCCTCGAAGGGTACCGCGGGTTCAAAGGGTTTCTTGGAGCGGTGGGCAGAAAGAGAGAAAGAGAGAGAGCGTTCTCGAGATTCGAGATAAAGGGGGATCGTCTTACTCGCGGACATTCGTTTAATCTGTCTTCGAGGTGTTGGGCTGTGATCAATGGCGAGGCGGTAGTATATCCTTAATCGGTTTTCACAAACCGACCAGACGGCCGCCATCTCTCCGATTTGGAATCCTGAATTGTCCTTTTATCTTGAGTAATACAACGAGCGAAAGGGTCTTAAAGAATTTGCCTTGGGCAATTCTTAACGTATAGATCAGAGAAAGTTTTTATCATATGCAGTCAAATTAGAAACGGGAATCATTAACTTTTTACACTTTGAATCTCTTTATACAAGCGAAATTTTACTCTTAAATTTTATTCTCATTTTTGCTAAAAAATTTCAATTTTTACTAAATAATATATTTAAATTAAAAACCGTTTGGTAATGTTATAGAGAGTTGAAAAATAATTCTGAATTTTGCTACATCTTTTGAAAGCTAAAAGAATAAAAAAAACTTGGGCTGGACAAAAAGGTTTAGATTGCAGACAGGAGTAAAAATATGATTGCGGACGGAGAGTTAATGCATTATATAAGATAATTAAATAGAAATATTAATTTATCTTTAAATTGTTTGAAGGTATGTTATGCAATAAAGATTTTTTGTTGTTATTTTTTTCTCGAGGATATGAGCTATTTAATATAAGAAAAAGTAAAATAATGACAGAAAGCATTTTTATTAAATTAAAAATATCGAAGAAGCGACTGCTCGCGCGCACGAATGGTCGTGCATGGCTCGATGAGGCGCGCATGTGTAAACGAGGGGTTTCTAGAACACCTAGCGTCCAATCAGACCTCGTGATAACGCCCACACACCAATGGGAGACCCGCAGAACGCCCATTGATTAGATAGTAGCTGAATTTCTCTCACTATCTGAAGGAAGAGAAATCGATGACAAGAGCAAAAGTTACTAATTTTTTGCTCTTATCGAGACTACTGAACCTCGTGTCTCATAGGATCAAAATTCAAAACGAGAGAAGAAAACAAGAAAAAATTGACATCAATAAAACCAACTTCTCATAATCCATATGAGAAATATAGATGAAGAAATAAATTGATATAGAATTATTACAAACCGATTAAAATATGTCGTTCTCTCGGTCTAATTAAGAGAAATATATTTAAATAAATCGGGTAAACTTATATAGATACTTACAGAACTACCATAGTCGAGGTTGTTTCGTAATCGATGTTTCGGTGCCTTGTTGACCAGCCACGATAAATGATTCGCGATCACTATGGGTGCCGTCCCGATGATTTATCACAACTGCAGAAACGCGCCACTCCAGGTCACCGATGGAACACGAGGAGACTGCACTTCACTCAAAGACAGTTTTTTGAAATCTTGAAACATTTCGATCACCCTCACGGTATCATGGAAAACGACCAGTTTCTTTGGAATTTATCATTTTGACAATTGATAGATTTCCAATTGCTTGTAGATTCATATTGCCGTATGATGACGTTTCTCAGGCCGTTTTGACTGGACTCTTTTAAGCGAGAAGCGACTTAGTCAAGATTCTCGCCGATCGATTTTGACGTTTGCCTCGGAGTGAACAGGTGCGTGCCGATGCGTGCGGCACGACGTCGCTGCGTGAACTGAGGCAGCTCCACCGCGGCAGAAACTAGCTGGACTCCAGGCACGTTGTGCTTGGCAGAACGCGAGTTATACCGTGGTTGCCACCATATGTCGACAGGCACCGCCTATGGGAGTGGCGGTGGCTAACCAATCGCCGACTGCTTCCCTTTTGAGGGTGCCTAATCGACGATAGCAACCCCTCTCGACCCACGGTGGAATCGATTACCGGAGGTTCCTCCCTGTGGCAACGGGATTTCTCTCGAACTTCGTGGTCCAAGGCTGCTCTGTTTCGATACATCGAGATAAAATGATAGTAGTTTTGGAAGTTCGTTTTCACACCTCTTTTGGATCTCTAGCCTGTTGAACAAGCAAAATAGTGATATTTGCAAATATTAAGTAGGTTGTAAATCAATTTTAACAGAGAGAGAGAGGGTCTTTTATTTTTTATGTATTTTACATAATGTTAATTTCATTTTAACGAAATTAATTATGTATGAAAGAGTTACAGAAACGTCGAATGGAATAGTAGCTTAAATTAAGCTTATTTATAATTCACAATTATTTTCAGATTACATTTAGTTTGTTAATTACACTGAAATTATTTAACATTTGTCGATACATCAATTAATATTTCAATATTGTATGTTTGAATTTTCTGTCGGGCATGAATAATCTCTCTTTGGACTTATACAATATCATTCATCGTGAAAGAACGAGTGTTAATTGACTAATCGTGTGGCGCGATGGTCTGAGTTCGTAATCAGCTGGCAATAGGGTGTCCCTCGCAGGAACCTCCTATTTCCTACCTTCCCTATCCCGTTGCCTCCCCCAACCCCAGGTACCCGCATCCAAGACAACGGCCCGTTACGCTTCGATCGAACTCGAACCCACGACGCAAACATATCTGCCGAGGTGAACGCGTCCTCGGAATTGTGAAGTTGCGATCTCAATCCAGAAAGGGGACAGACACCGCGGATATATCGCTACAACTTTTCGAAAGCTAGAAAAAACCGTTTCAACGTTGTCTATTCTCTTTATACACATCACGAACGCGATTCGCGATCTTTGCTGTTTGTTTGGTGCAGCTTCCTATAAATCGATACGTCTGATGATACAGAGAGGCATGTCAGGTTGCGCTCGAAATTCTTATCTCGCACTACATAGTGTAAACAATGGTCTTTCAGACTTTGCATAGTATTTCTGATATTTTTAATTAAATTTTTGATATGTTCATTTTTCGCGCTCTTCTAAAATGAGGTTTATCGTGTCCGACAATCAACTTCCGCGCTTTGCTCACACGTGCGATTTAATGCGCGTACTCTGGCACGTGCGTATAAAAATATATTTCTGGCGTTACTTCCTACCACGTGCATACAGGTGTCAAGACTATAGGCTTAGGTTGTTCTAAAAACAGAATTTTGTTTCTTAAATAAGGGTAATTCTAAGTAGAACGAAATTTTCGACCGAATTTATTAATTTCTGTTTGTAAAATTTCGTTCTTTCTGGTCTTTGGGGTTTTCATCATTGCTGTATGGACTTGAAATTAAATACTACAATCGATTTGCACCAAATTCTTTATTCGACTCTTTTATAATTGCTTGCAACGTCTTAATGTATCTCAAGTCGCAAATTTCTACGAACTAAATTGCTTCAATGATTTTCCTGTATTTTTATGTTACATTGAGATAACTTCTCGGTTAAACGCTTTAATCGCTGTACCTTCCTATTTTCGATATACGAATACATTTCTAAACGTATAGGTATCGACAATCGCTATGAAAACCGAAGTGTTTTGTGCATAATTCAATAATTGAAATTTATTTTTAGTTTAATTGTATAATACACTTGATATTTGATTCTGCTGGAGGAAGCAATTTTCTAAAATCGAAATTAATTTTTTAACGTTTTATATATTTCTCATAATTACATTTATATACATTGGATTGGAAAAAGGACTTGATTGCATTAAATAAAATTCTCATTAAAAATAGACAAATTCGAATTTTCTGGTTGAATCTATTATAATTCTACATTACAGAAAGTAAAGTAACTAGAATTCTGATTAATATAATCAGAATTTTCTGGTTAATTTATTTTCAACCAGAAATTTTTATTAGTGTGTGAAATGTGCAATTATCTCTCGCTATGTGAAGTCATCTGGAAGGAATCAGACACTACCCTTATGTTTTTCCAAGCCTTTGATATATTACGGCGTTTTAAATAAGATCAATTTTTGGAAAGTTGGAATGTCGCTAGAACATAGCATTTTACACCGGATGACGTCTCTCTTCGCTCTATCCGTCCCTTTCTCTCCTCCCTCAACCCCTACATCCTCTGTAGATCCATTAAACATGGAAGGAACCGTGGAATTGAACGGGGTGGAGAGGGACAGTGGCGGGAGGAGAGAGACAGTTCGAGGCTGTTTAAATACAGAGGGTGTGCAATCAGGAGTGTTTGCTGCCCCGCGCGAGTGAGTGAGCGAGCGAACGACTGAGCGGATCAAAGGATAAACGTTGGTGGGTTGGGGTGGCTGATAGCGAGCTGATTTGATTGTCGGCCTCCGCTATTGTCCCCGAAACTGGCCTATTGTACGCCTCCGTGACAGTACACTCTGGTTACTTGCACACAGATACTGCTTGCGTGTACCGGCGAGTGCGTTCCTGTGCATGACACTATCTCCCCGTTCGCGACGTCGCGTCCCGCCGTTTCTACGTAATAAACGCATCGCGAAATCGCACGATGCAACCGCTCTCTTTCTCTATTTATCTCTGTCTGTCCCCCTCTCTCTCACTCTCTCTCTTCTCCCGTCTCTCGAGACAATTATTGTGAATTATTGTGAAAGAAAGGAAAAGATCGTGCCCATTAGGATTTTTACGAGTCTTTTCTGACGAGCCATTAATTCGCCTCATCACTTTGTGAAACTTTCTTTATTATACTATTTTTGTATACGAATGTTTTTCTCGTTTTTTTTTTTTAATGTCCTGCACATCTAATAAAATGTCAAAAGTAACTGTATATACAATTGAGAATCAAAATGATTTCGTGTTTTTTTCGTTTGTTTCTTCACAACTGATCTCGTAAGCATAGTTGCGAAGCAGTGGCGGCATATTATACCGTTTGAGAAGGTCAAATTTTCGGGCTTATCTGCGCATCTGCCTCGTATTTGCATACAATGCTAGTCGCGTGCCTCAGCCAGCAACGTGTAGGAGGAGACTAAATCCCCTCTCTCTAAACTTTTAAATATTCTGTCACCTGTCAGTTACGTGCGCGCGTCCTTAAGCGCAATGTTCATTTAACGACCTCTGATTTTCCAGCATTATATCGAGTGATTAACCGTTCGTTTTTGTTATATAGCTTGTAGCGATAGATGTATTTTTTCCTTCTTAGGAAAGCCGTTTACTGACATAGCTATTTACTGAGGATATATTTATTATAGATATATCTTTAAAACTTGCGTCTGTTTGGTGATGCAATTTCATTTACATTTCCAATGATCGCTCCTTTCAGCGACTCTTACCTGGTTGAAAGCCAGATGACAAGAATATAACGTCGGTAACCCGCTCACGTCTCCGGACTCGTGCCGGCTGCTTCCGGTTTTTCAAAGCGATGCTGCCTTCTGGGACCGAGATCTCTATGATCTGATGTGAACTCCATAATCCATTCAGCACGAGTCAATCCCGGCTGCTTTGTAAATCGTTTGGGGTTACGAACTCGCTCGACGGAAAATCACGTTATTGACATAAACATATACATACACACACTCGGATAAATCCATGTTGGTTGCAGTTGTTGCACTTCAGAGGATTAATTCGCTGATAAACGTAGGGAAATTAAATCGAGCATCGGAAAATATTCACTGGTATTTGTCAGACTACTATTTTTCGCGTTTATTTTGCATCTCGATTTCTTTCGACAGCGATTTCCGCCGGCGGAAACTATGAAAAAATTACGGCTTCATAGCGTGCCCTAAAAAAAATTGATATCTATTGTCTCCGCGTTTAACCGATGTTACCCCGGAAAACGCGCCCTTTAGATCAAGAAAAAAAACCACCCTTCTACGTATCCCTTAGGGCATCGCGACATATGCTTCGGTACGACCTACGACGAGAAGTTTTCGTAATCGCCGGCCAATCATTTTTCACCTCGGCAGGAAACGCGTGCGCAAGAGGGTTGACTTCAACGAGGAGGCGGAAAGGGTTCATCACTCGTTCACTTCAGTTTTTATAAAGCGATTATACGATTCATCGATAGAAAAAATTTTTATGTATCAAATGTGCCATAAATAATTCACGGAAAGATTTTCTCTGATAAATTTGGCTCATTTAATTACGTAATTGGAAGGTCCGTGGTTCACACGGATGATATCTGCGCCCCTCACTTTCTTTCTATTCTCCCACATTCATTACATTATATCGAGACTCTTATCTGTCAGGTAGCGATAGTAATGCGATTTCATTGACTAAAGTTGAGATTAATAGCATTTTCTTACGCCAGAGAAAAAGGGGGTGCTCTTGGTATTCACAGAATAATGTCGTACCTCTAGTAGAAAAAATTCAATGGATATCATCATCCAGAATATTTTCGTGAGTCCGTTTTTTTTTTTTGAACAGCGTGAAGCGACGTAGGAAGTTTTAAGATTTAAGTACCACATGTTGGTTTCCCTTTGACCGAAGGACTCCCGGCTTCTCATTGTGTGCCAATTGAGCCTCGTTTAAGGAGGGGGTGGTAGGTTAAATTGATTTAAATTGGTCTCTCGAAGAGCGCGCCCGCTCTCGCGGAGCGGCGTGAATGGCAGGGAAAAATATCTTGCTCCTATCGCCAAGTAGAATCTTTTCATGATACGGGAGCATTTATAGAATTCCGTACCTGTCTCTTTTCGTAGGTCACTATTATACATTTTTTTCTAAAATTTCGTTGTATTACAGAGTCTCCCATTAGGGCACCCGTATGCGCTCAGCTGCGAATTCACGATAGGCGTGCACTCGTTATATCACGTATGAGCCTATTTATAGGTCAGCTATCGTGTGTAGGATCTTTGGCTTCTCGATTTCGGCCAGTTTTTTTTTCCCTTTCTTTTCTTTTCTTCCCCGAATTTATTTCTTGGCCAGCTAGATCGAGATACATCTAAATACATGCCACAGTGTTATGATCGAACGTTTGCTAGAAAGACTTTCTATTATGTTTACTTCAACGAAAATCAATTGATATTTCCAGAATCGATTAAAAAATTATATGAAGACATTCTGTGATGCAATTGATATTATTTGATTTTATCGGAAGATAAAAAAGTACATATGAAGTTATATTCAATATTAAATAATTCTAAAGTTTTAGAATTATTTTTGTGATTGACTAATGAGCTAGCTTCACCAAAATTGCGTTATTAAAAATTGGTATCAGTAAAAGATAATCATTAATACTGATTTAAATTAATGAAATGCGGACATTTTATCGTGCTTGATCTAACTAAGAGATTTTTTTTAAATCACTTATGAAACTCTAACCCTTTGGTTAAAGGACCGTCTCTTCCGTTACTCTATTCGGATGCACGCGAGCATTACGACGCAATGGTTTTGCGCATAAATTAAAACGTTTACTCGACCCTCCGAGTCCGAAAATGGCCGATATCCCGCGGGGAAGATCCTCCGCAACGGAAACTAGGCACGCGCGGCCGATATAAATTTTACAATTTTTAAAAACAACCCCTTTCTTCATGCGAAGGGCTGCTCGGTTTAATTTTATAGTTCGCGTTGTGAAATAAGCACGACGGGTGGATGCACAAATATCGGGCTCGAGTGCTGAAATACCAGTTGGAATATTGTTCCACGATACGAGACTCGAAGAGTCACATCTCTGCAAAGTCTTACTGCTTCTTCTATTTGTACTTAGTAAATCCCTGTAACTCTATATGATGGGTATCTTGCAAAAGGGGTTATCAACAAATGTGTTCAAACATATAGGGTGTCACCAGACGCGAAAGGGGCCCAGTTAAGACCAACTAACCCCTCGTGTCAATAATCAACCCTGTAATCCTTTCAGCGTGAGGGATCCAACCGATGCGCTTGTAACCGTTGAAAATCGATTTACAAATGACTTCTTAATTTAATAATCGTAGTCTATATTCTAAGCCATGTAAGAGCCAATGAATTTAAATCTATAAGTTTTCTATCTTAAACTACAAAACGAGGTAGAAAAGATTAGATGATTCTTTTACATGTAATAACTGTAAATAGTATGTAATAACTGTATCAAAAAAGTGGTAATATTTCATCAATACTTATTGGAATACAAAAATATTTATTAATAATATATTAAGTATAAAATGTCAGATCGCAATGTAACGTTTCTAACGTTTGTAATGTGCCTTAAAATCAACAATAGCTTCTATAACAAGCGTTCTTATGATGGATTAGGTATTCTTCTTTTAAACGCGGGCACGAGCCACGACTTAACAAAGACAGGCAGAAAATGTGCGGTCCGGCGAAAAGGTTCGCATCCTCAATACAAGGCGAATTTAATTCAGAAGCTATAAGGCTGCAATTACACCCCCACTATTCGCGAAAACAGTTTGACGTTCGAGACGTGAAGTTCGGACTGAAAGGCCAACAAAGTAGCGTTTTCAAAAGTTATTGCCACTACATCATCGTATGTCTCGACGTGAGATATTTCGAAAATAGTTGATTCTCGTAAAGCTGGTATTCGTAAAGAATCAGTCCCATCACAGCCTTCTATTTTTGACCGCCTTCGGCACGCGCCCCTTTTGGATAGGAAACGCTCGACTTCGTTTACGTCGGCTCTATGAATGGCCGATCGCGGTCTATTAAAGTGAAATGATTATCTTCTGTACTGACAGACGAGCAGATTTCTGTAGAGGGGTGAGGTAGACGGTTGCTTGTCCGTAATTCTATATGGGAACGTATTCAGTGAAAACAGCATACGATGTCAGAGCTCATAATAAATGCATTAACTGAGTTTTTGGAGCATGATCAATTATAAATAATTTAGAAAATTTTCTCAAATTCTTTGATGTATAATATAAATCAAAATTCATTAATTGTTTCAAAATTAAGCATTATATAAGCTAGAAAAAATTCTATTTGAAGTTTCTGAAATTTAAACAAATATTATTACAATATTATAATAATATTGGATATTAACAAAAAATTTGTTAGAATAAATGAGATATCTTGTACGTGCATGTAATATGTTTTAAACATAATAAATTGAAATGTGTGCGCTACACGGAAGAAATAGTTTTGCTGAAGTATTTAAAAATTTGGCTAGATATAAAATTGAAAATTATTTTATTAAATCAATAAAATAATTATGTAACGCACTTAAATGTTGATGACAACGCTTCAGAAAGTTTTAACATTTTAGCAACAGATTTAAGCATTCTACATAATTATTTTGATGGTCCAAACAAAATTAATTTCAAATCTACATATGTAGCTACACATCTAGCTGAATTTTTAGATCCTTCATCGAAATAATTTTTTTCACGTAGATGCTCTACGCTTATAATATTTGATAAACAAGTTGCCTTTATGGAGCTAAGAGTCGAATATAACTTGCTTTATAAATTTCATTGTTAATCGCCAATTGTCAACCACTATTCTATATGTAGATAATATACGTTTTTAATAACGTAATGAAATGTAAAATATTATAGCGATGGAAAAGTAAGATACATTTCGCAACGTTCGTCGTAACTACCGCGAAACCCTATCTCTATCAGCGATGCATTAAAGCGCCATAAAAGGGCTTGTCAAACGGCAATCATCCCCTATTATATAACGTCACTCCCCTCGCGACGCTCCGCCGTTGCTGACTCGTGTGAACTCTGCGGAAAAGATAGGAAGATAGTGGAACCGTGGTCGGAAAATAATGCCGCGGCTTACAGCAGAAGAGGTAAACTGATCGGTCATGTCATGCCTTATTGGCTCGTCAAGCCGCCCACATCGTGCGATTAAAGCTTTCGCTTTTCGCGTAGTGACCTTCTTCTCGCAGCCTCCCACGATACTCTCACGGCTCTCATCAAATCCCCGGATTAGGAGCAACACAAAATAAGCATATATTCAGTAGTTCATCACTATTTAAAAAATAAGTGAATTGAAAGAAATCTTAGACATATAAAGTAACATTTATAAATCGCCTAAAAGCATTCAGAATTATGTGAAATTATTTAGTGAGAAGAGAATATATTATTGATGAGAATTAAACTCTTTAGATAATTTATAATTCATGTCAAATTGCAGGAGAGCTTTTTATTTATAATTTTATATGTATTTTAGTATGCATGTGCTGATATATGTGATGAATCTTATTGTATATAAGTTTTTATAATGTGCATATATCTTGAGTTTCCAAATGTTTTTCAAGTTACAAAAGATATAGTTACAAACTGAATTTTTCGATTGCACTTTGGTGGTTTTTATTCCTCAAAGAGCGTGAAAATCACGTGTCTTCTAGATCTGTCGGATAGCTTGCGGAAAAACTCACTTTGCAAGGCGCGTCGGTGCAGCCTGTTAACCTTATCAGGATATCGTCATTTAACGACACGGTGCATGACGGCGGAAGGACCACCTGGTGTCCGCAACCACGTGTCGAGCCTAGTGGACACGTGTCCGCCATGCATGTCCTTCGGAAAGCAGCGCTCGTGCCATTCGCGTATCTAGCTGTGGAAACGTCGTTTCACAAGCCCCTTGAAAATGTTATCACATGTAGGCACCATTATCTCTCAGTAGCTAATCATCATCACACATTTACCAGAATGAGTCTTCATCATCGCGTTTATTCGCACGCTCTAAAGACCAAGTATCGCTACTTGGAATATTGCGATTAATAAAACCTGAGTGCCATTAAAAATCTTCGAAATACTCGAAGGATTTTGAAGACTATATGGCATACAGAAAAACTTAAACAATAAAAAGTAAAGAATAAAGTTAACATTTTGAATTTGTTATTATTGTGCTTACGTTCTCTATTAAGAATCTTGGCCGATTCGCTTACTGTTTACGTCTTATTTCTTTACGTTTTTCTGGATGTATGACTTTAATTCGTGAATGTAGATTGTTCTAAAATTCGGCGAATGACATACACATTGGCTGTACGAACGGCGCATCAGCGGACTAACGTTATATGTGAATGCATCTTCGAGCGTCCAAATAAACCAATATTTTTCCCATGGATATACATAAGCGATTCTTACGACGAGGGTGCACTTCACTGACAGCATGGGGGTACGGGTGCGCCGCGTACATGCCCCATGCTGCGCGGAGCAATACGCTACCAGTCCGAAAGCAGCCCCATAAACATCCCGCGCTCGCTTTACTTGGACCTCGAGTGCGCTCATGTGAATACGCCGCTCGAGTGTCTCGCGAATCGAATCGTTACTACTTTAACAAACTGTTAACAGCCGTACGAGACAATTTATATGTGGAATAGCAGACAGCGCGGATAATAATTCCGACGAGCCGCGCTCATTCGCATTAACTTGCGCCGTGTAATAGCCAATTGTGTTTCTTTTCTCCTTTCCTTTCATGAAACATCAAGTTTTTAATGATAAATCATCTTTATCATCACGATTCTTTGCTCATAATAATCCTGTCTTGAAGTTCAAGCATTCATACCGAACTTGCAGCAACATAGCTGCAACGTTTACTGCAATATTGTTGGAATGATATTTAGAGAGGCTATATTATATTGTCAATATAAAATATCTCTTGTCTACAATATTTAAATAAGTTTAAGACACTTAACGTCAGTGTATTATAGAGACAGTCGACAGATTATAAAAGGGTTGTCAATTTTAGTAGCTGGTGGGGCGAAAGACAAGGAGATCGGTGATCGATTGGTTTGTGGAGAGTCGAGGAAACATCGACTGGTAAGAACGTTGACAGCTCGAACCCTCTGCCTGACCTTCGATACGGATGCCAGCGGTACAAATGAACGGAATTAAGGGGCTTTTAGAGGCGTACGTGCACACACACGCTAGTCGCATTCAGTAGGGGTAGATAACTCCCGGGAGAATCACGAGGGGGGCGAGAGCGGTGGGCGCGGGAAGCGAAGAGGGAACGTTCGAGGGGTGCCCTTTGATTGGTGTGGGAAGATTCACCGCCAGTTAAGCTCTGCCACTGACTGCTCCTGCTAGGGAATTTCCCGATGGTAACACCCACAAAGGAAACGCAAAGGGTAGTCGTGTATATGTTCTCTAATTGACGATTACTATACCGCTGCTATTTACTTACGTTACTTCGCTAAAATTACCTCTCCAAACTTGGAGTTTCTCCGACATCCCATACGTGTCAATCTTCCACGAATTTGAGAACTACAACATATACAGGCAAATAAGAGATTTCGTTGTTGGCTTTTGTATCTAATTACACTACTTCTCTCTAACTTTGATACAATCTCGACAATATTAACGACGCGATCTCGCGATGATGATACAATCACCTTGTAGGAGCCATAGAATTACTGATTCATTGGGTGATCAAACAATCGGGAGGGTTGCATGTAGTAACGTTTATCTAACGGGTGTCATAAACACGCCCCTTCCGTTGTAGTTGTCTCCGTCGTTCCTAGCTTCCCATTGTCTTTCCGGTACAAAGCCACAAAGCGATCCTTGCGTCGCGGCAATGCAACGGCTCGGCCGAGAAATTGCACTAAGTCGAGCGGTTTGTACCGGTCGCGGTTTAAGATGTTTATCTTGCGGTAGTCAGGCCGGAATGACGGCCTTTACTCCGTACATATCTCGAGAGCAACGCAGTTACGAACAAACGCGCGTGCTCCCGACTCTATACCTAAGATCCTCATCTAGGGATGGACACTAATTGAAGCAGTTAAAAGGACCTACCCTAATCAGGAGCCGGATCCACAACTATAATGCTTTAAAGTGGCGTGGCGGACAACCTTCCTTTAATTCGTTTATTGCCCTTATAAGCGCTGGCAGTAGCGTGTCAATTTAGAATAAAGATTTTGTTAGAGATTTCCGATCGTCGTAATTCAACGTAATTCACTCACTTTTTCAAATGATTCCAAGAAACTAGTCCAAGAAACTAGTCCTGACCGTCTAGACAGCACATCGCTGTACAACGATCTCAGAAATGATAAGTTATCATCGTTCTCTCTAATAATACGTCTACCATATCATTTCGCCACTTTGGAACATCACGCGTGCGCCCGTACTGTTCGAGCGAAGGTATGACGCTTCAATGTTCTGGAATTCGGCCGACCATATGCCGATGAATCTACCCCCCGTGAAGTGGCGAGCGGTCTCCATTCACCGTGAAGAATTTATTCACCGCCGGCGCTAATTTGCTTAACCGTCGTGACGCGCGCCCGCTCGAAGCGATGAAAGTTGCAAAATATCGGTCTCTTTGCTGTTTGTCTTAAGTCTTCTTGGTCGCGCCATTTCCTGCCGATCATCGAGACTATACTCGTTCGCGAACAATATCCATTGCTCTCTTTTGTCTCGCCCTTTCACGGCAAAGAACGCAGTCTCGAGGGCTCGGAAAGCGCTCTTGGGAGATCCTTTTTCGCTTTCGTTTTCTTTACAATGCTAAAAGCAACAAATAATACTACTCTTTAAAAGCTTAAATTTGATACAAGTATATATATATATATATATATATATATTATATATGCTTATAGATGAAACAAAGATTAAGAAAAATGTTCTGATTAAACCAACGAAAAGATCCAACAAGAATGTATTTTGGTGAGGCTAAGCAGAATTTCTCTTTGGTTATGATTTAATCTGAGAAACTCTGTTTGATCTCATCAAAACATCATTATTCTTGTTAGGTTCTTTTATTGGTTTAATCAGAATAGTTTTTCAGTGTACAAATATATATTGATATTTTTAAATTATTGGAGAGAAAAAGAGCCAGATCTTTAAAAACAATAAAAACAAAGATTATATCGAGAGACTGGCGACTCTCCTCTAATGAGAACAAATCGAGTTAGCTCAAGTTTCGTGTACATATTCATTTAATTCATGCCTCTCATAATCGAACAGAAGGAGCCGCATTAAGAGGTGAATCATAGGTTAACGCGGGTCTACATTCTCTCTTTTTGTCTTTCTCTCTCCTCTCCTCTGCACGTCATAATAATTGCAGTTTGGATCGGGGGGGACCGGCAGCGGAGAAAGGACCGGGCGGTAAGGGAAGGATAGATCCCGTGCGATACGTTTATTCCCTCGTGCCACGACGCAATTTGTGGAAATAACGATTGTATAATTGCCCTTCTTTTTTTAGGGTTGGCCCAAAAATCGCGTGCCGCGTGAAACGTTTTCACGCTACTGGGAGCCCCGACGGCTTTTCAAGAAGTTAATTGTCGTTCCGCTTACTCTTCTTCGGAGATATTTTTAACTATATACCTTCTTTCAGTTAAGTAGTTCGTGCGATTGATAATTATTAAAAAAACGTTCGCAAATATCATTATTTAGCGAAAATTTTTGTTCTATCGAAAGCTTCTCCTGTTTATGGCGCGAGGAATCACATTTGCTGAGAAGTGTGGTTTCGTCATAAAACCCCATATTGCCACCCCCGCATCTGTCGTAAATACCTCTCTAATTTATGCCGTTTTAAACGCTCGACACCCCCTTCGATGATGTGCGTGGGTCCTCGCGTAAAGTATCTAAAAAAGCATACGCTCTCGTCACATCGGGAACAGAACTGCAGCCTGCGATGTAGGGGAGGCACAATGGCACCAGTTGCTTGGAACCATAATCGCTGCAATTACGTATGGAAATTCCTGATTCATCCGATCATGTTCGATAACAGCCCTGCTTTTCACGTGAATTGCCAATGCTTCGCTGACCACGGACCAGTTTCCGCCCCGTTCAATTTCTCATGCGATAAATTTGTGAGCGATCGAATTGACATTATCAATTGATTGACTCATTGCTTTTACGAAGATCGCAGAAAGAATTTCTTTAATCCAGAGTACGTTCGCATCGGACGCATGTAAACACGCTGGTTTTCTCGCCGTGTGTTTTTCGTTATCGTCGTTTACGCGCGTTTCGGTACGATGCGTCAATAGAAAGATGATCTCGAACGGGGCCTCTGAAAAGGCCTCCCTCTCCGAGGAGCCCTTTATGCAAAGACATGTCTGTCGCGATGCTGCACGAGGCAGGGTTTGGGAGTCTCAGGTTTCCGCGCGCCGTGTGTGGCGCCTCAGGTGTCTTCGATCCCTTTCATAGGCAAATATGCGATTCATAGCTTTCACAGTGATGGTTCACCGCGGCAATGCGTTACTGAGAAAAATCACGAATCAAAATCGCAGTAATTCTTGTTAATCGCAAATATCTAACATCTTTTTATTAAATAATACGAACAATATATGTATTTAGTCTATTCTTTTTATTTGTTTATTATTTATTAATCCTTAACACACTCGATGATATTCCGATATTTTATTACACATGATAGGTTATTCGTGTTTCGAATTAATTTTTATTCCACAAAAATCATTGATTTTATTGAAGTGATTTTTATATCATTTTTAGAAAATATTTATAAAATTATATGTCAAGAAAAAAGGAAAAGACAAAGACTATTATTTAATTAAATACTCCTATTATCTCACAAAAAAGAAATACACAAGACACACTGATGATCGTGTGTGTATAAAGAGTTAATAATCATGCTATATATATTTCACGATTTGCACGAGTGCTTCGTTTGGCGAAAGTTGCTATAAGCATCAACGTAAAGGCCAACGGCCTCATCAGGAACCAATGAATAATTATCGTTCAGTAACAAGCGAAATATCGTGTACCATAGGAGCAATAATTATAAACGCGCACGCGTTTCTGCTTTAACCGAGCAGGTGATGCACGAGGCGAAATAGATAATGGCTGAAACAAATACGCGATGATTATAACATACGGGTTGATTATCTGTCCTGGACTTTCCGTATTTTGCTTTTACCGCGCGTACGTTTCCTGTACCGCGTATTCATTAGTAATATCTGTCTTGCCAATTCATCTTTGGGCTTTTACATCACGATAATATTACAATGCGTTCTTTTTGCATGGAATATCGCTTGTACAAAACAGGATCTTTGCTAATAAAATTGGGAAATAATTATAAAAGGAAGGGTAAATATAAAATAATTTTTTTTTATTATTACAGTTTATTATTATTACGAATTATTATTTATTATTATAATAACACTTTTCTACTATTCTTTAGGTTCTATAATATTCTATTATTTTTCGATTTATTTATATTTTATCGTTAGCAACATTGTTATGTTTTACATTTTACAGGGAAATATTACTTTACTTCGTCGTATGTATATTTTGTATGGAATCGATTCATTTTTCTTCTTTTATTATTGAATCCTCTACTTAGATTTTACAATTTCAATATTCGGAAAAAATTTAGAACACATGGCCAGGTTCAAACAAATGACTCGATTCGATTCGAGTGAATAACAGTGTCACGAGATGATTAACTTTTCGTGGCACATTTGAAGCGTCATCAAAGTATCGTTTAGAATCATAATCGTATCGAGTGATGGTCGTGACTTGTAACCCCTCTTTTTTTCATTAGACACAGGGCGACATCCCCGCACATTTCGAGTTTACTCACCTAGTCTACACTTCCGCATCAGCGCAATATGCCTTGGAATGCATTCGCTATGCTCCTGCAGCATCATCCCTATTTATTTTTGGGAGAAAACCCCCCTTTCGTGTTTGATGGTCCATATGCGAGAGAAAAACCTGATGTCGTTGAAACGTTTCGATGCACTCCACGTAAAATACCCCCGTCATCGCTGAATAATATATATCCGAATAGAGGAGTCATGTTTTTAGAAGCTTGCAACAAATAAAGTTTTTATGAATGTATACATTGCCTTTTAAAAGCACATTTGAAGAATTTAAATCCTTAACGATAATAATGTTAAAAAAAGGTATTTCAAACGTGCTATTTGATAAAAATAATATTTTGAATATTGAATAGCAAAAGTGAATAGCGAAAGTGTTGTCAAAGTTATGCATTACTTTTAATGATCGTTTACATTTATCGAAGAAACTCGGTCGATTATTTACGAATAAAACAAAAAATTA
The DNA here is from genome assembly GCF_001594065.2 of Cyphomyrmex costatus. Lineage (NCBI taxonomy): Eukaryota > Metazoa > Arthropoda > Insecta > Hymenoptera > Formicidae > Cyphomyrmex > Cyphomyrmex costatus. Next base: position 582,783 of record NW_017280156.1, read on the forward strand.
TAATGCTGTACTAAGTAATGTACAGTTTTGGACGAAAGTATCGACACAGTGCGGTTACTATTATTTTTTATTTTTACATCTATAGTTATAGAAATCAACAGAAATTAACACAATTACAACATAAGGTTAAAAATGTTCCTTTAGAACGTTTTTGGTTTATTAATTGTACCAAAATTATTGGTACAATTAATAAATAATAATGTGTATTTATATATTGGTAATAAAATCTATTATCTTTTATATCAAACAAAGAGAGGGAGAGGAAGTTTCGACATTCGTTCTTTGTACCATTTAAGTTAAATTTTAACTGAATTACAAGAAATAAGAATATTTTTCTTCTGTCACTATATTATTTATTTATGCCAATTTATATATAATTGTATCATAAAATATAAAATAAAACATAAAATAAACATTTTTACTGAAATTAACAATTTGCTGGCTATTTTATTTGAAAATACTTTATCCTGTAGTAGTAACCGTGCTGTGGCAATACTTAATTTCGTCCAGCACTGCATCTACTCTTTATCATGTATAATCCATTTGATCGCACTTGTAACGTGGATATCGCACAAAATAAAAATCGGCTATTTTTCGTACGCTAGATACGGCAGATGCAATGACGAGTGCTTCGGCGTCAGCACCTGTCCGTACATCATTATAAGCACAAATAGATAGTTGCCTTCCTGCGTACTTGCAACGCGATTTTCATGCGCCAGCATCTGCCGAAGCTCCGATCGATTCAATTGTTTGGTTTTCAAGGTCCGAAGAAGATTTAAATAATTGATTTTCTTCGTTGTGTCACGTTATACTTTACCTTGAGCTCGGGATTATTACATTTAAAGAAATCAAATAATGTTTCAATTCTTAAATATCTTTTTAATTCGGCTTTTTTCCAATGCTTTTTCAATACTATTTTTATTGTTCATAATTTTTTTATTAATGATACAAACGTTTGCTTGGTACTATTGTATATTTAATGTTTGACACTTTAATTGAAAAAAGAGTGTTCATAATATATCCATTTTTCTGAAAGTCATCAAATTAAATTGGATATATCATACACCAGTGTTATTCTCGTAATGAGGTGTTCAAGGATTAAATACATAGATTTTTTCATACTTAAAGTCTAAAGTATGTAATTGAATATTGTAATTGTACTAATTGAATTATAAAATAGTAATGGTATTTCAATACGATGCCGTTTGCTGATGAAAAGACGCGCAGGAGAACACGTGAGACGATAGAGCAGGGACGTCCCTTTTAGCGTGTATTTAGCGTTGATATTCTATTTCGCACAATAAAGCGCTTTGTGGGGTATCCGTTTACCCGGGACACGTCGTGCGCGTGCCAAAATGAAAAAACCGCAAAACAACGCCGCGAGTCCTTTGTAGAGGGGCCGTGCAACCCTCGGTCTCCCTCGCATATTTTGCGTATAGGACAACGTTGCTTCGTTGATCCAATTTGCATACTTTTGTCCCTCTACACATGAGAATATGTGGTAATATATGATTTTTGTTTATTCTTTTACTTTTTCTTATAATTACAATTAATCATCTCTGTCGTTCAACTTGGTATTCCGGTGGTAGAACTCTGGTATCTTTTTAAGTCGCAGCCGGATCCTCGCGTACATCTGCTTTTCTAAGGAAAATGATCCGACAACCATCAGCGGTGAGAGGGTGAAATCTCTTGCGCGATAACATCTCTTTCGTGAATAGGAGAAGACCGACGCGGCCAACCGCCTATCCATCCTACAGGATCCATCGCGCCAACACGATTTCAAGCGAGAGGCGGTCGCGGCGAACCGCGAGAGTCGTAAGCGCAAATTTTTGACGACCTGAGCGAGCGCGCTCGTGGTCGTCGTCGTCGTCGCGAAGAGGAAGCTTCTCCGCGGCGTGAAAGCTCCTCGCCTATATATATTATTTTTCCTTTTCTCTTCCTTCCCTATCGTTTTATCGCCCTGCCTGCCTGCCTGTCTTCCAGCTTCGCTGTTTTACGGTTCTGATATTTTTATCCGCCGGGGCGCGACGGAGTGCCGGTGACACTCTGAGCAGGTGCTAGGCCCAGTGTGGTAGTCTATTTGCGCTGTCTGTCCTGGCCGTTTGCACGCCCGGTGACTGCCGGTGAGTTTGTTCGCTCGCGCGCTCGCTCGCTCGTCGGACGCGCGCGTACGCGTGCGTAAGCGTCGTTTTGTGTATTTGAGACACGTCGGTGGAGGACCGTCTGATGCGGGCTCATTACCGGCACGAGCCAAAGCCACGCCATCGAGCTATCGGCTCGACGTGACGCGCTACCGTCTAGCAAATTGTTTCTAACGGCGACGAGCGCGCTCGTCGGCTGAGGCTAGGTGATGATATCGTAATCGTATCGTGTCCTCGATGCGCGGAGCTCCCAATCGACGAGCGGTACCGTTCTCATCGCGTCTCGTAATCCGGGTCGATCGATTGAGAAACGGTAAAAAAAAAAAAAAAAGAGAAGCATCACGAGACGAATTATCCATATCCGTTTCTCGCATACACGGAAAAAAATGACTTGGCAATAGCAGTTAAATTTTAATGGCTGAATCAAGCTTAGCTGTAAGATACCGCCTTAGTGTCATCATTATTAAACTTTGGCTATTACAGATAAAAAACATTTACTGTGATATGACATTATTAGTTGAAATTAAAAGCATTATTAGTAGTACGAGCAGGTAAAAATTTAATAGAACCAGAAAATTCGGATTTGTTCATTTTTAATCAAAATTCCAATTAATGCAGCTAGACTTTTTTCCAGTGCATCAAAATAATTATACAAGCCGTCCAAGCTATAGTTGCTTTAGCAATCAGCATGAAGCAATGCAACAATACTAGAAAAAATGTTAACATTCTATACATATATAGCATTGCTCATTATAGTTGAGCATTCTACATAATTATTTTGGTCAGTCAACAAAATTGTTTTCAGATCTATAAATATCTAGCTAAATTTTTAGATGAGACTATTTTTAAAGGAGAATTAAAGGCTATTATCTTGAGTTAGAATTATAGTAAAAAGAATACATAACCTATCACTTAAGTTATCATAAATTAGTGAAAATAGTTCAATATTTGGACTTTACTTAGGAATTGTACCACTTGAGTTTTAATTCGGTAGAATAGTTTTTTCAAAGAGTTTCCAATTGATCTTTTATTTATAGGCTTTCCTTTGTTATACTCTGAGAAAGAATACTTTACGCAAGGCCGCAGGTCACCGTCCTATGAACCAATTTCTCGTTAAGGACGCGTTGAATCGCACCGTTTATCTCGCCAAACAGATCCTTGTCGATTAAAAGAATCCCAAAGGACAGTAATCGATTGGCAATTTGGAGTCTCACCGTCTTAATTGCTATCATCGTGTTTCCCGCGAATAATTACTGTGCGAGAACGCAACGCACAGTTTCCTTGCGTCGCACACGTACGTAAGAGGTACGTATCGCACAATATAAAACGTATTTCGAAGATTTATTGGATGAATTAAGCGCGTGCAGTTTATTTATCATAACAATTCTTTATTGCATATTATTATTTTTTATTATCGCATTATATTTGCTCTTGCTCTTATTGTCGGATACCGCACCGCCATTCCTTATTAGTACTTATATTTTTATTGCGCATCAATATAAATTACTAGTAATCGCGTAACGACGCAGGATCTGAAACTGCTGTACTCGTGTTCACGCCGCGCGAAACCGGCTTGCGAATTAGATGTGGGTTAGGGATCCCAAGGACGCCGCCGTGACTCGTTCCTCTGGTCCTCCGCTTCTTGCGCCTTTTTCCTCTTATTACGCCTCTCGTTCCGGTCGGCGCGCGTTTGCCATCTCATTGGTTCGGTTCTCCCTCGGGTTCGTCGAAGGAGCCGCATGCGTTTCTCGGTGTTTCTGCTAACACCGGTTTGTGGCAGTCGCGTGCCGCAGACCCCCTCCGAGCGAAGTAAAGTCGACGCTTTAATACTCATATCTCGAGGCAATCCTGTCAATATAAACGGCCTCGATTTTCTACCGTAAAAAACCGTATCTTCCGCAAAAAAATCCGCCGAGATCCTCAGTCCAAATTGGTTTTTACTTTATTGGTTCTCTTAGAACGATTCTAACACCTTATAACTTTTGAACGTGTAGTGAGATATGCGATAATTTCGCATAATTTATAAAAATATGTAATTCTAGAATTTAATTTCATTATTATTTACTTACTTATACGATCAACATTGTCACGCACGCTACATATTATAGACTATAGAGATATGTATGTGTCGGAGGGATGTTCGATTATCTGATCAGGTTGAACCACGGGAGGCAAACATCGTCGTCTCTTCTCGAACGGCGCGATCGCAACCCCTTAGGAAATAAATAATGTATAATCGTCGGTGTCATCTGCGGCCGCTGTCGATCTCAAGGGCGGCCGCAGGCATCTGCTTGCGACTGAAAATTGATAGTGACGTGATAACTTTGTCCTCGGATACAGTTGGGTAATCACCTTCTTGAGAGAAGAATTTACTTTATATGGACAAGAATATTATCACCCCACCCTCTCCCCACGTTGATTCGATTCGCTCTAACTAAGTAGTGAGTAACTGAAATTAACAGTGTATTTTTCATGCTAATTTTACACAAACTTGTGAGGCTCAACGAGGTGCTCGAACCTTAATGCGTGTCCAAGGTAACCGAGCCGAACGCAAGAAAAAGATAAAGCAGGTAAAAACAAAGTCAATGAAGGTAAGATTGGAATCAACCTCCGCCTGTACGTGTTCGTGACATCCGCGTCTTAATAAAGTCGTCTCAAAAGAGAGCTTTCATGTCGAGATCGCAATGGCAGGTGCAACTATAAGAAATTTGTGTTATTACTGTTGACATTTCATAATTATTAAACGACGAACTTAATTGTCGATACTCGTAAAATCCGCGGAGAAGCATGACTGGATCTCCCACGTCGTGAGAGCTCATTGGAGACTATCATGAACATTCTTACGAGCGTTTTCATGCATCCTCGAACGATTTCTCCGAGCGACGCGCCCCATACGAAGGACGAACATGATCGTGGTTCTCGTGGATCTCGGAATAATCGACATTGGATCGTTTTGTACAGGTTACCACCGTGGAATTTCACTGCAGTCAAAACTCAGGCAGAAAGAGAGAGAGAGAGAGAGAGGGGTGGAACAGAGAGCAAGAAAGGAAAAGGAGATCGGAACGTTAGAGGGCTAGAGTGCACGGATTCCCGTGGAGACATCGAGCGCGTCGAGATTACAATAAATCAAACACGCTAGTTGGGCCCACCTTGGAAGGTGGAGAGGCGGAGGACGAAGGCGAGAAAGAGCCGGGACAAGAAAAGACACGCTCTGTTGTGACGTTAGATGATAATTTGTCCGGGCGTTCCGGCAGTTTGCAAGATTTAGGCACAAAGATCTCTGTGCTCTCTCCACGCGATAGCTTCTTCGGAGGGTTCCGGAGCTGGTTCTTCGACAGTGGCAGGTTCTTCAGAAATAATGAAGCTTGCATCTGCCCACTCTCTCTCTCTCTGTCTTCTTTCACACTTGAAGAATATACATATATGTATATAATATAAATATATAGACTACTGACTGCATATGGCGTTCATAATAATTTATTAATTAACAAATCATAATTACTTATACATTATTAATTTCGTTGTCATGATATTACGATTACAATGGAACGATGCTTTTTCAACGTCTAAATTGTGGAGTTACATTCTGTTATGATTATTGAAATTAAATAATTAAATATAATTACGTGTGGAATTACGATTGAATAATGTCCTTAGTAATTTGTGGACAGGAAAAATTTATAATATTAATTTGCTAATTTTTAAAGTGCGTATATATATATTTTTATATACACAAAAGATGAAAAAAAGAGAAAATAGCTCGCGCTCATTTCATTAATATTCTAATGCGAATACCTTGTTATAGCTGTGAGAATAATGTATTTGATATCAAATGATTTTTAGTAGCGCATATGTATTTGTGGTTTTTTTTTTTTATAGCGCAATTACTAAAAGGCGCCAGGTGAATCCTTACGTTTCGAAAAAATTCTCGCAGACTGTATGTTGCATGCGCCTATCCTGCTTGCGGCATTTACATGCGCGTGCACAAACGTTAGAAAAATGTCGCAGCTGCAAAACTTTGAAAAAGAAAGAGAGAGAGAAAGAGAAGGGAAAGAGGTAGCAAAGAGGTAATGCACTCAACCGTTAAGGTTGCCGCGCTGACCATGAGCAAAATGTAATTACAGCAATTAACTTCTGTATCTTTATACGGCTCGCTATCACCCAATTTATCGCGTATCAATCGTTTTTATATATATAAATAAAATCTGTCTATAAAAATGGCAATGCAAACATCTTATATTTATTTATATTTATTAAAGTGTTTTTAACGAGAAATTGTGAAAAGCTTTTTCTCGAACAGCTGGATTACGAAAAAGTCGGAAAAATATCTTTCTTAGCAGTGACAATTGCGTTATTGTCATATCACGAAACCGAGTCGGCAGGAAAGTTTTGTGTTGCGTTCGCTATCGTTTCGTTTTCATAGATCCAGTAATACTACCCCCATCGTCTCTTATCATGAGACTTCACGGATACCCGCGTAGCACCGACTTGTGCGTTAAAAAAAAATGGAATAGGAGGGGAGGGAGAGAAATAGAGAGAACTCGCCTTATCTGATCTCACGTTTCACGACAGATTAATGTGGGATCGAGTCGCGATCAGGCACGGTGAAGAAGTCACTGCGTCTTTTATTACTTGCGTGATAGATCACTAATATGGAATCCGCCACACGCACGTGAGAGGGGGAGAGGAGACATCAAGCGATCATTGTTCACGAGGTCCTTTCGACGCGTACGACGCGACTCTCGATATCCTTTTCATGTCATCATCCCGCACGTCGAGAGAAGTCATCCTGAAAGAAGCTATGTCGCTTCCTTGAAATCGCGGATTCCCAGGCGATTATATCTGTACGAAGAGTTAGACCTGGACACGGATGACGCGTCCATTGTCCCTTACCCCATATCGGAAGAATTTCTTCTCCCCTGCCCCCTTTCTCCGTTCCCTTTCTTTCTTTCCGTGCCCTTCTTTAACGAGAAGGTACCCCCCCCCCCTCCCTTTCGCTCCTCTCCACCTCGTCGCAAGAAGTCAATGGCTTCGGCTACGAGACCCTACCTATGTCTGAATGAAGACCTCAAATCCCGAGCCTGAGGAGAGAGAGGCAGGTATAGCCCTTCTCTTCGGTATAGGTGGGCCGGCACGACCGCACTCCCAAAACCGGCTACAAAACGTTTTATTTACGTAGTTCGAGGGGGACCCGTTCTTCGTCGGACTCTCCCTTGTCTCGTCTTCTTCGCGGGTCCCGTTCCGCTTTCTCACACTTCGCGGAGCTTCTCGAGGCCTCTCTCTCTTTCTTTCGTCTTTTTCTCCTGTGCCGCCTCGAGGGAATCGCGCAAGGTGTTACACGAACGACCTGATTTTGGGACTTTTGCAACAAGTGCTACTGTGCGATCGGCCGCCGCCGCCGGCCGGTCGATCTTGTACACCTCGTGCCTGCTTTCAGATGTGACTAATTGTAAGATGTAGAGATTCTATTCTTGTGTGCTCTTCCTCACAAATTATGGCTATTGAAAGATTTCTTTTATATTATCCTTATTCTAATTTCTCTGTAATCTTTTACTATTTTGTAAGAAAGTCAGACGGGCTTTAGTTAAACAGAATTGTCTCGATTGGCTTTTGCATCCTAAGAAGCGCAAAATGAGGAGATTCTTCTCTCGATAATGCAACCTCCGCTTCTCGTACAAGTGCACGCGTCTGTGTTTGTAATTGATGATAATTGGTCGATCAATTTACGATCGAACATTACGAATTGCTCGAAGACACGCTGAGAGAGACATTTAATGACAGTCAGAGATTATTCAGTTAGTGCGATCGACATTTAAATTACTTGGAATTATTCTCATCAAATGGCCGTTGGTTGTGCAAATAATTTTTAGCCGGAGAAGTTGTGAAGATAATCGAGTTTTAACAATTTGTATGTTAAGTGGGTCTTTATGTATTTGATTAATTTGTCTGCAGTTAAAAAATTATAAGAAATTAGAGTGCACTGAGAAAAATGCTTGAAAGATTTCTAGACAAACTAGAAGAATTTGATTATATCAATCAGAATTTCGACAATTAGAATTCTAATAAATTCTGATTAATCTATTTTCGGCGCGCAATTTGGGGGGGGGGATATGAGAATTGCGTTTCAAGACCGATGAATGTTCGGCGCGCTGGGGGGATTATGTATATTAGTTAATTATTAATAGGACATTGTTCTTACTTTGGGTAAATATTGCGAAGAATATTACTACGTCGACTCGTCATCAGAGGTCTATCGATATTCGCAAATTCTCGCAAGTGCTGAGATACGCGTATATCTCTTTATATAGAATCTCGATTTAATAACTTACACAGGCGGCTAAGGTAGGCTTCCACTACAATGCCTTACTGATGAGTCCAGTAATGGAAACCGGGACGAAACGCCAAAAATACGTAATATTCTTCGCAATATATTAGGATAAAATTAAATGTTTTAACGAATTTGTTTGCTCGTATACCCTTTCTCTCTTTATTATTAGTTTGAAAAACTTAACGCGAGCCTTCTCACTACATGTTTTAATCTATTTTCAACCAGAATTTCAATCAATCCATTGAGATATTTTTCTCAGTGTGAAATAATTTCTGAAGAGATATGTTGATGGTGTATTTTTGGATCCTTTCTTGGTCGCATCCATTTATGAAAAGCGTGTTCATTTGCGATATAAGCGAAGGATACGTTTACTTGCATCGTTGAGTCTCGTTAAGTATTGATATGCACGGAGGGATGAATCGCACTATGTCGAAGACGGCGGAACGGTCTGAAGAAATCAAATTTACGAGTGATGCGCGAGTAAGCACCAGCTGTTCGTTCGAAATTAAATGCCGACTTAATGTTGCACGGCACAAATATAAGCATTCGCGCTCTTGACATACGCGCGTTCGTGATCTCCTCGTTTTCATAAACGATCGTCTCACGCTGTTTTATGATAATAATCATTTTTCTTCCGTGATAGTCTTCCGTGTACTATCAATAAAATGCTTTTTATAGTATAATCGGAAACTATATATAATGGGTGCTTTCCATTTGATGACACAAATCGATACAAGTCGACACAAGTGTTCCATCTTTGTTACTGTCTGAGTGTTATGAAAGATAGAATGATGTTTGTGTAGACTTGTGTCACTAAATGGAAAGCACCAATATACACACGATACGGGTACGATAAAAGGACCTATGTCGATTTTCATTTGCAGTTGTCTTAAACACGCAGATTATCGTGCACTTTAAATCAATTTCTCCACCTTGGTCTCACGAGCGATGGTAATTGCTTTTCAGTGCTGCGAATTCGATTCGCAGTTGTTATTAAAGAACACGCGTGCACTGGGAGATTACAGGGAGGGAAGCATATAAGAAGAAATAAAAGGTGAGACCAAAATGTGATCGTTCACGCGCTTCGATGACACGAATATGCACGCACACGAGTATGACGGAGATGCGAAAGCCAGCAAGGTCCGCCGACCGACCTTCGATTGATTGTTTATCGACGATTTCTTTAGTGATACGCAAGATTGGTATTCCTCATGAATTTATAAGATGCTGCATTGAGAGAAATTTTACAGTTTCCTTTTACGTCGATAAATTATTTAATTATTAAAAAGGAAAAAATATTTGGTTCGATGAACAAAACGGTTTTTTTTAAATGAAAAGAAAATTTATTAGAAAGAAAGAAATATTTTGTTCGATAAAGAAATGTATGTTCAAACAGGAAATAAAGGTTTTAAACGATCAAGCTGGATCTTTAGGTTAGGATCTGATAATTCAGTGTGTATCGTATTATCAATATTACATATCCAATTTTTTAATTAGTTGAAATTTAATAATATCGATTCTCACAGAGATATCTTAGAAAGATCTTAACAATCTGATACTGATAAGTATCTTAACTTTATTAAATTGCTTGTCAATTTAATGATATTATAATACTCTAGTTCCTTTAGAATTTCATTTTAAGATTGAAAATAAAAATTCAGCACGCAGGTTGCACAGAATTGCTTATAATATATAAATTTACATCAAATTATTTAAACACTAAATTAAGTAATATTAGAATATTGAAAATATAATATTTTTGTTGTTAGAAGACAAAATGATTTTTTAATATTCTCCTTATTTGAGAATGAGGTAGATATATCAGTAATTTGTCGAGAATAAAAATACTTTTTTTGATTGCGTATTCTAAAAATGTCACGACAATGTGACGCATCAATCGCGCGCAATGCAGCTTCGGGACTGCGAAAAACATTCTTTTGTAAAGCTATTCCCAACAGCGTGGGCTTGCGCGTTTAAAAGGATTTTCATTGCGAACCGAAGGGTTCCAGACGAGCCGCTTTTCACGGCTGTGAGTGCGGCAGGTCACGCATCCATTGTGGCGAAAGCTTAATGTCGTTACGTGAAGTCGCGATGTTATACGATCGCATTATGGCGACGCGCCGTTCGACGGGGCGGCCTCGCGACCACAATACGTACGTTGCATCGATATATTCATAGGGAGAGACATTCAACCTCCTCCCCCCGAACCTTCCTGTCGGAGCAAAAGGCGCGTGCTCCTCGTCCAGGTGATGCCAGACTGGTTGCCAGACCGCCGCTGCTCGTCCACCGTCCGTTTTCCTTCATCCTTCTCGTTTATCTCCTCTCGTTTACTCCTTCGCGTACGCCCACGGAAGAGAACATATGTTTACGAACAATGCGATTTCGACAAGGGCGCATTCTCGAAAAGCCAACAAACCTCGGCGATCGCGCCTCCGTGATTCGGCAGCTCATCCAGTTCACCCTCGCTTTCCTGCACTGCAAATCTAAGTGTATGAAGAGTCTTCAATATACGTGTGTTAGTTTTCCGTGTAAAATTGGCGCTATACTTCACGGTTAAATGTATAAATTTATAATTTGTATATGGATTGAGTGTGTGTGTTATTTTTACACAGAAAATCATACATGATCGAAGTTACTTTTTTACACACTTGGATTTTTAGTGTGTTCTGCCGTTTATTTTCATTGAAGTTTGTACTAGTAATTTATAAATATGAAAGTTATATGTATAGACTTATTGTTAAATACATGCATCATTATATTCTTCATATTAAATAAGATTGATAATTTTCAATTCAAATTAAGAAGTCAAATCACATACCATTATACATACAAATCCAAGTGTATAATAAGTGTATAATATGTGATTTAGTTTTTTATTTAAAAATAACATACTACACTCTATACGTTTAAATGAAATTCATTAATTTATGTATGCGGTATGTCTTTTTTTATATGAAAAACTTAATCACACACTTATATGAACGCTTAATTACATACTTGGATTTGCAAAGTATGACAAAGGATCGTCGTCTCATTATCGCGATGCCGTTAAGGACGATCGAGAATTCGGAAGGCTGCCGGCTTATCGGTGAACGTTTCTTATCGAAGTGCCAATGATCCTTGGGGTCGAGCGCGCACGGATGGCTCTTTATCCCTCACCGTTAATCCCCTTTTAAGCCACGATAAAGACCGCCCTTAAAGATCAAGTAATCGCGACCCAATGGCATCCGCGTTGCTCTTAATTATCAGGAATTCTCGGACGTTTTGTTTGAGATATGATCTCTACCAATGGTGCAGTTTATTTTACTATGTTTTTGTTGCAATCTTAATATAGTTACAAATTATACGCCGCATACTGAAAGAAGGAAAGACGGACACTTTCGGCATTGAGTGCATTGCGTAGCGCTTGGTAATTTTCAAGATGAATAATCTTGCGTGCTCGCGGATATCATAACGAGACGAGGAAATACCACCAAGAGTTACAGGTTGAAAGGTTAAGCAACGCAAAGAGCGCAAAGCGCGTTGCAGGCTACGACGGATAATAAAAAGAAGTACAAGTACAATTTCGCGAGACACGCAAAGCTAAGGAGATATGTGCGAGCGAATCGGGCATCATTCATTCTTCGAGAACGCATCTGCTCACTTGGTAATCGCGAAAAATTCTGTCGCGGAAAAAAGCCGGCAGCTGCAAGCCGCCTCATCATGTGGCACACGCCGAACGTTTATTAGCTCATGCACGATACACGATCGCGCACTTTCACGCCTATTTCAATCTATATCTGTACACGTTGTATCGCTGTGTAATCGTTTCTCCTTCGTGCATAATTGTATGCAATTCACCGTCGCACCGGGAGAATGAGTCACCATAAAAATCACAGAAACTATGTTAAGCAAGTTGGAATAACCGAATATCATGGAGGGATAGATTATAGAAAATTAAAAATCAAAATTAATCCATTTCTGTGATTAATTTTCAATTTATACAATTAGTAAATATTGAACTAAATTTCAGTTAAATTTAATACTTTTCCGAGTGTATTTGTTAAACACCATTGTTTAATTACATTAATATATTGAGTAGTAGGAGCTGTGACCTACAGAAATGATAAAGAATAATTCAAATTAGGTATTATTTGACATTATGAATTTAACAGTGTAGTCGCTAAACAGTTTTAATTGTCGAATTTTTTATATTATAACGAAATTAAGTGACGCGCAGCTGATAATACGAGATGAGCAACCTTCAAAGTAATGTGATATTTGCATTTTTTTGCTTTGGCGACTGACTCGTTATGATCGAGACCAGTTCTTCCCTGGTATAACTGACCTACACTTAGCACTTTTGAGAAGATTGCAACAGTTTCTTTCGTCTCATTTGCCCTCAGGTGCATCGTCGATAAGTCATCGAACTCTTTGTGATACATTCTTCCGAGTCGGGATTACATCTCCAACTCGTTCTTTCTTTTCATTCACAGATTCTTCATCTTCATATTCTTTCATTCTTTGATTCATCTCTATGTGTACTTTCCTCTATCTGATTTTCATCTGTCTTTCCTATATTTGTCTTGCTTTTTCCCACCTTCTTCCTGTTCATCATTTTCTCCATCCGTCGAGTCAGTATCCTTGAAACGCCACGTTCGATTCCTTTTCTTCTCGGTATAACCGTGAAAATATTTGACGTGTAATAATGCGTCGCGTCGAGTAGAGGCAAAGATCTTATTTAGTCCTGATCGCTAGCCTGTTATTAAAGAAATGCTGAATTTAAGGGAAGCCAAAGTACTCGTTAGGTAATTATGCGCTGAAGACGTATCAAATTGGTATGTAATACCTTCGCACGAAATCATTTTCTTTATACCGTCGCTTTAAAATTTGCACACCTTTTCGAAATATTTTAATTGATTTGCAGTATCCTGCATCTGAACAAGCATAATTTCGAGACACATCATTTGTGGAGACACATCTTACATCTTGATATCTTTATACAATTAAATTAGGTTTGAAACTAATTGGATCTATTTAAAAAAATACTTTTTTTATCTCACATCCGGTTATTTCAATCAAATACTTGATAGATCGTTTAAATATCATCACGCGTGACGACAGTCGTTTTAATGTTTTAGACTTTCCCAAGCTCACGTTTAAGTCAAGTGCCGCACGTCAAACCCTCCTTATAGTGTGTGAACACGGCGGTCGCTACAATAACGTTGCTCGATCCCTCGAAAACCGCGGCACATTCAAGTAGTCTCGATAAGTGCACTTCAAACGATCAATCGTTCACGCCTATATCAGCGAAACTAGGAAATTTCCTCCATTTTGAAAGTTAAGCTGTTGCTTCAAATTTAGGGCATGTTTGATGAAATGTCAATGAATTGAAATAGTTTATTGCTTCGTTTGCTTTACATACTCATATTTATAAATTAATGTAAATGCGTCAATGTTGAAAGGTGTAGTAATTTTGACTAATAGTCACCCTACTGACTTTTTCTAAGTCGGTACGTTGGGCAACCCTCGTGCTGCTTCACAGCCGCGTTCCCCTGTTTGGACAAATTTGATGCTATCTTTGAAAATCGCCTTGAATGTACCAAGACGCGAATAAAGGAACGACAAGAGATCCGATCTCTCAGTGTCGCCAATTGGAAAAACCTCGACTGTTACGATTTCTTGAATAGAATCAAGCTTCGAACATCGACGATTTGCGGCATTATAAGTATATATTTTTGTGGCATTTAGGTCTTAGTTGATCGTAGAATGCCGGCATATCGGGTTACAAAAATCCCTGACCTCCAGTAGCAAGCTAGTTGATATGCGACAGGTATTTTCCACGTTCGATCGACCGCGGGTATTTAGTTTCGATACGAATTCAAATCGAGGGGAATGTTTGGAACCAAAAAAAAAAGATTATCGTGGTATTGACATTCATAGAATTTCGTAGTCGACTATTCTCCACGACTTCATTTCTATTCTTGTAAATCGATAAACCGGAAGTCACAGAATTCGACAGGTACTTCACGTACGGGTGCTTTTAATCCTCCCATCATAGCATGATAAAATATTTTTGTATCCATCATTCTTGCAGGCAGGCGTCCAGTTTCCTTCGTGTTTGCGCGTGAACATTCACGCCAGAAGGGATTATCACCCTGACGAGGTACATCGAGTGCATTCGCGTGAGATTTCGTGAATATCTATGCGATTCTTCCTCCTTCATCGCGCATCCAACTGACATTTTAAGGACGTGCTGGCGACGCGTGTTGGTTTATATACGGGCTATTTGAGGGCTGGCGAGAGCATTCTTAGGGCTGTTTCTCCACTGTGCTCGTTGCACAATGTAACACTATCCCCCTTTGTAGCAGCGCAGCCTTGGAGTATCTTTAATGCGAAACCGAGTGTGAGTGTGCTTGCCGCCGCCCTGTATTATTTTTTCATGAACAATCCCGTTATGAGCATCTAAGAGGCCAGAACTTTAAGATGGTATTTTACTTTTGTTCCGTACATGAACGACGCTTGTTAGTGCGAATTCACAGATATCCTCTATTCTAAAATTTTATAAGATTATCATAAATGTTCCCAATCTCAGCCAATTAACTTACGTCACGGATCTTATTTTTTCTTATTCTTGTCTCCGAAATATAATATTTTGGCACACATTAGCTGTCACAGTTGCTCGTTAGTATTCATTGTCCTCCATTTGCGAAGGTATTTGAAACCCAGCGCATGTCATGGATTAGGGAAATGTGTGTAGGATAGAACCCTCGATGCTCGTTATTTCCATTTTCGTCACAGTAGTGTTTCGCATGAATCGACCGTAATTTTGAAATATATTTTACTACACATTGTGTATATACTATATATGTATATATATGTATTACTTGAACATTTCTTAAATTTTTATAAATATATTTGTTTCAGAAATATAATCAATTTTCTGAAAGAGAGAGAGAGCCTATGGATTTTGTAACTCGGAAATGGCTAATTTTGGTCACGTTCGCCTTCCGGACGACTTCCTATTAGAATAGTGGTGAATGCGCGCTGAATTTCGTTACAATCGAACGTTTTGCAGTAAGGGGTGTGTGTTTCGCGCTCACAATAAGTCCCTGAAGTGTCTTTAGCGCGTACAGTAGCGCGTCGTTCAATGGTCGGTGCTCACAAATGCGCAGCGGGGTGTCCGGGGCCTCTCTCGAGATTCGCCACTTCGATATGAATGTCGGTGATCGGGAGAAAAATTAATGTCTACTCCGTCACGGTTTCGAGCGAGTCTTCCTGGCCAATACTTTACCTCATACGTCGGGTCTTAATATGTTTATTGCTGTGAGAATGTCGGCCTCGGATAGGTAGTAGATTTTATCTACCAACGCGCCTTTTAACTCGTCTCGTAACATTTAACGACTGAAAAGCGTATCCGGATCTTCTCTCTGCTCGATTCGATTTTCGTCTCTAAATCTAATGACATTCTTTTTTGTGTCACAATTATTTTATGCCGCTCCAGACGTTATATATAGGCGTTTTTACACAAATGCTTAATTAACACAAAATGGGTGGTGTAAAAGTTAATAATTGCTTAGTAATTTATTTATTCTTTATCAATGAAACTAATAAAATTACCAAGTGATTTCTTTGTGAAACGCTTTTATACCATAATATATACATATATGTAATAGTGCAATAATATAAATGAATATATATCTACATTATCGTCATGATTCACAAAAATACGTATCTGTTTTTGATTAATTATATATCTAGTATTATTTAAGTTGATAATATCAATAGTTGATAAAAAATCAGTCATCTATTACTATTTATAAAAAAAAATTTTTAGAAAAATTTTATTATGTTATGTATTATTTTGTTTACTACAAAAGAAAGACTCTTTATGAAAAACTCTTTTGAAATTTTAAATTCGATAGTAAATAGAAATAATAATTGTTTAATAAAAAAATTTATAGAGTCATGGGGTTTAAAAAACGAAAAAATAAATTATATATTTTTTTTTTCTTATATAGTTCTGTCGATAAAAATGGTTTCTGCATACAGTCTACTTTGCACAAGCTAAAGACATCTGTTGGGTTAAAGAAGAACTAAAACTAGGGTTAATAATTTTGAAAGATATTACAACTATTTAATGAATGATAATTATAAATAATTATTATATTAAATCGTAATTTTATAAATAATTATATTTGATTTTATTTTCTCATATTCTCATTTTTCTTGTACTTTTCTGTGGATATAATCTCAATATACAATATAAGTAATGTATTATAAAAAATATAAAACTTAATTTAATTATATATTATTATTTATATATCTCATTTATTTATTTAGATAAAATGCAAAACGCAAATAAAAAATTTTATGGGCAAACAAATGCGTCGGACGCTAATCAATATCTAGGTGTTCGTGAGAAACTTATCGAAATATCGGTAGTCGACAATAAAGAGTTGAGGTAAAACATTTATTAACTGTGCTTGTATATTTTTTATTATTCGAAAATAAATAGATTTAAATGAAAATTTATAATTTCGTAAAGTTATAAATATTATATCGTTGATTATATCGTAATTTATATTTTTTCGCGTATGATGTTTTTATAGGAAGGATTTAATTGCACGCATCGAAGCTGTTACGCTAAAGATAATAGAACAGATATCAAATGGACAGACACCGTGTATATCCTATTTTAGTGGCTCAAATGTTATTTCGAAATCAAGTACACGCGAAGAAAATGTTTATCCAGAATGTTCAGTCGATCCACATTCACAAGTCCGAGAGGAAACGATGTTTTTCAATGATACTTTAACTGATTCTGTCGAAGAAAAGAATACAGATAATAGAGATATTCAGAATTCGGAAAAGACAACCATCGATTTCGCAGTGAAAAGTAGTAGAAACAAGTTTGTTCTAATAACGATGATAATGGCGGAGGTTCATCATTTGTTGTTAACGAACACGACCAAGACCAGAAGAGCATTCTATTACGATTTAAAGAACCAGACAACCAAATATTTGGTACCTAATCAACGATATGTCGATCGTGCGTTGAATGATATCGCTAATTTGTTAAAATGCGCGCCATGGGATTTGCGTGAGTTAGCCAAACACTTTTTAATTATAGGAAGAGATCAATTAATTGCAAATATTGTAATTAAAACTATATACTGATGCAATGCAATAATAAATATGAAGAAAATAAAGAATACAAAACAAAAATCAATGAGTGAAAGTCTTTCCAGGACTACTGGCAACGGCTAAAGGATTGGTAGCAGGAAATATGACCATCACATTAGTCGATAATCAAGTTATTGATTGTACGATACCAGGCGGCGCGCAGATTCCGCAAATTATTTCAAACATAATTTCCGTTCGTGTGAAAGCTGAGTTCGTCCTGGTTATTGAGAAGGACGCGGTCTTCCAAAAGTTGCTCGAGGAAAACTGTTCTCGCTTCCTAAAATGCATTCTAGTGACGGGAAAAGGTTATCCGGATGTAGCTACGAGGATGTTTGTCAAGATGCTATCCGAGAAAATGGAATTGCCGGTTTATATAGTTGTAGACGCGGATCCTTTCGGCGTAGACATTATGTTAATTTATCGGTAATTTCAGCGAAACTGCCGTTATTTTTGTTAGAAAAGAAAATATGAGTTTTCTCTAATTTTATAGCTCTTTATCATAATCTTTCTTGATACAAAAATTGAGTGTATTACATAATTTAGATAATATTACGTGCTAGTTTAATTTTTATTTAAGAAATATTCCGTTTCAATATATTTCTATTACACTGGTTTCCGCAGCTTCGGTTCATCGACCCTTTGTAAAGAAAACAAGAGCTTGGCTTGTCCTAACGCACGTTGGCTCGGAATCCACCCCTCGGAATTGATCCCTATAGGAGCAAAAACAATCCCGCTCAGCGAAGCCGATCTCATAAAATTGAAATCCATCGAAGCCCGGAGTTACGTAAACGAAGCTATATCGAAGCAGCTGAGCATATTGCGGAAGGGCAAGGCAGAAATGGAGGCAGTGTCCTCCTTTTCAAAGAACTTCTTTACCGAGACGTATTTATCTTATAAAATAGATGGTCAGGATTATATTTAAAGTGGAATCTATTTGATGAGAGAGACTTTCGAAAAATTTATGAAAATATTTGGTTGGAATTAATTCTATGAAATTATCGTTATTACGTTTTTCAAAGGAGACAAAAAATTAGTTTATAATGAATAAAATATATGTGTTACTTTAAATGACTTCTCATTTTGACATCGATCCATGTTTCGTTCAACAATTTTTTCGAGAAAGCTATCGTTGCTATCTTCTAACGTAATAAGCTGCGGATTTTTACGAAATGAACCTAAATATATAACACTGCTATCGGATGATCGTCTCGATGGGATAAGAGATTTAATCAAATCTATCATTTCTATCTCACGGAGATTTCTTTTCGAACGAGTTTCATATGGATGTTCGTACAGTCTTGAATATAAAATTATATAAGTATACTTTAAATAACGTCCACAGTAGAGAAGATATTTCAATAAAATTATATTTACCGGGTTTTCGGATAATTAATGGTTCCGTATGCGTTAATATTTTTTTGCTTAAAACTGTTTGAGTAAATTGTGCCTTTTCTTTTTCTCGTTCGACGAGAAATCATAATTTCTCAAGTCTGCTGCAGCGCCTCGATGCTTTAATTATTATGTGCTATTAAAATAAGTCGTCCGTGAAAGATGCAACATTGAGGAAGAATTAAGAATACTTCAGATAATGTAACAGTTTATTGAAAACACTTTATCCACCCGGTGTCCGGGCCGAGCTTCGCTGATATTAAAAAACGCAGAATCTTAATAACATGATTATTTCGTGGATGTTACGTGGAAGGTAACTTGGATGACATCTGCGAAATCGGCGGCATGTTATGAACTCATGAACGAAGTTAACTGCAATTGCTTTCGAAAATTTAATCGAGTTGTGGATCTCAGTTTTTTATTAATCAGTCAATTCTCGTCAAACTGAAAAAGTTTTGAAACTTTTTTGAATAATCCTTAATAAAAAAATTATGATGACCGAAATAAAATAAAGTCACTAATAGACTTTGTTAACATATTATAAATTTTGAAATAATTTTCTGATATTTATTGAACGTGTGCAAATTTTATTTGCATCAGTAAGCTTTTTTGAAATAATATAAAAAGTTATGTCCTCTTCTGATACTATATTAATATAATAAAAGAATAAAAAATTTTGAATTAATCAACTTGCATTCCAGTTTCTGAAGATTTATCTCGCTTACTTTTTTTACCGTCGGTACCATTGATTGGCCGATTTCGTGGATGTTTCGGGTACAGGTCCGTGCGAATATCGCCAAAAATCGAGTAGAAATAACTTTCCGTATCCGTTCCGCGATACTAATTGAAGGCGAGTATCGATCGAGCAGCTCGAACGACATCAGTGGCTCTCGTATATGGAACGCGTATCAAGCATTTCGATGAAATGGATATAAAAAACAATCTTTCAAGACTGCCGGACACGCTTCCGACTGGACACAGATGCGTTTGTAGCCACAAATCGTGAAAAAAAGCGTCACTCATCTTCAAGAAGTCAATGTTCTCTAATCGCTAATTGTCAATGATCGTCAAACGATTAAAGAATTGAAATTTTCTATTCGACTTCAAGTATGGATAGAAAGAGACAAAAAGAGAAATTATTTGAAAAATTTATATTTCTCTTAATAATCATCACAGATTCGTATGGATAAAATGTTGCATTTTCAGTTTTTTGAGAAATCAGAGTGTAAATATAATATATATTAAAAAAAAATCTGGACTGCCAAATTTAATTAACGCGTTCTGTTTGACGATCGTTCTGATCGGTCGATTGACCTATGCGACGAATGTACATATTTAATCCGCATTAATTTATTCATGCGTTCGCACGGCCCAATCCTTATATTGACTTCCGCGTGAGAAAATTATCTGTTTCTTTTAATATATTGCATGTATATGTTTGTGTTTGCGTGTTATGCCCATACGAGTGTATTTTTCATTGCCTTTTATGTTTTTTTTCCTCTTTAGCGGCGATAATACGTTACCAAAAGCTATAGATACCCTTATGCGTTGCTACCAAGGTTTCTTTGTTGCGATTAATTTCATAATTCGCATGCTTGTACATATTGCGTGTCTGCCTTCGTGATATTTTTTTCCGATGCCCTATATGCTTACGTTTAACAATTTGCCTCACTTTCTGCCGTTATTATATTTAATAATTGATTGTGATTTACACACGCACACATTCTCTCGCTCTCATTCATTCTACCATTATTACTCTTTCTCCCCCTCCCCGTCATTTTATTTATGGCTCGCATTTCCGAATCCAATCGATCGAACAATCACTCTTTCTTCCACTTGGGATCGAACAATTCGCTTTTCGATCGCTCACGTTATATTTATTCAGGAATAAATGGAAGCGATATTGTTGACAACGAACATTTTGTTTCACTACAAACGACCATTCATTTATCGCGAAATGGAGGAGTCCGGTTAAACTTAACGCTTGTTGCGCATTGTATGTACATAACGTTGCACATTAATTTTATTGGAAGATTCATTACAGCCGTCTGATTTTTAATGGTTAACATTAAAAGATAGCGAAAGGAGATTGAAAAACCTCTCTAAGAATAAATCCATTCAACGGAGAATTTTTCAAAGCCTCCATAACGCGTTACAACTTTGTACTTTCTACAGTCGACAGCGGGCACATCATCTCGACCTAACGACCCTTCGCGTCTATAATATTTTTATATCTCCTCGCAAAAATCGCTTTCGCGAAGTCTTCTCGATCGCGATAGTTTGGCAATACTTAGACTTCGTCGCGGCGGTTTACAATACGCTCGAACCATAGCGGTCATTCACGAGTATTCATTAAAATTATTTTATGTAATTTTCTCTTCTCTCCGTTTCTATTTATTATCGTTTGATTAGTTGCACTAGCCTTGATTGTCGGCATTTAAGGGCTGCTGGTACATGCAGCATACATATGGCGACGTGCGCCACTTCCTCTGAGCGCGCTTCTTCTCTAATTAACATTTGGACTCGTAAACTATCCGTATTTTCGAACTAGAAATTATATTGACATATAATCTCGAACACTATCTGCGATTTAAAATTTTTATAACGAAATTACTTTACGTTTTTTCTTTTTCAGTTAGAAAGCGTATTTTTGTAATACAATTGAGATAACCGAGATATTTCGTCTTAATTTGTAGCAAAATTCTATATAAATTCTAATATTCTAGATAAAACTAGTAATGATAAAATCAGTGATAAATTAAAAGACTTACTCTATCGAAAGACATATATGTGTATGTATAGAAAATTTCTAAGTTTACAACTTTTAAAAACGCAAATGAATCGTGACGTCAAATTGTAAGGCAATAATTTCCGAAGTTCTCATGCTTCGATTTTTTAAATCTCATAGATTACTAAATCTATGTGGAACGTATCGTAAAAACATCGACGTTGCCGCAGATATTTTCGAGACATTTTACGAGCCCTTTTATTCTTCGACGACGTCGTGTTTATAAGGTTTCCGAGCGTTCGCTTTTATACAATAGTGGAGCAGCGAAGTCAGTCATATGTGACAATAAGCGTACGATGTCTCGCCATATCTTGTCTTTCACTGTTCCACCTGAAAGTACGACAAAAGCAAGCAAGTACTCGGGAGCCGCAACATCGTAAGTCGATCGTGCCTGATCGATGACCGACAGCTAATCCTGACGATTGTAAGTATATCGTCTGTTTAGTCGTTCATCCATTCGGGATCGATCGATGTATTTCTCGAAGAGGTATACAATGAGTCTGATACCTGCATCTTCGACGAGATCCTAGTTCACACGTATACTCCGACAAGCGTATTTTCGTAAATCTCGTCGAAAATCAGTCATTTAAAAAACAAGATATCGCTTTTCTCTATTTATGAATCACTCACGATTCCTGCGCAAGCATCTGCGCGGGACCTCGTCGAAGAAGCTTCACATTTCTTCTGGGTGTATATATATGTACAAATATTCAAAATTCAAACGGGTAGGGGAGAAGGGGGGAGGGGCGGGTCGAGATGGGGATACTAAGGATCTGTGTGAAACAACTTTTTACGCGTGTAACATTACGATACATAGAACTAGGCGCCAAGCTGTACAACACAAAATTCACAATAACCGTCCGGATTCTATATATAACGGTAATATATATATATATATATATATATGTCGATGGCTGTGGACGAACGTCACCGCATAGGCGTAGATACTTTTTCTCCGTTTAAAATCGGGGAGGCACCAGTGACGTAGCTAGAAAAAAAGGAGAACGTGTAAGACGGAAGCTTGCAAACTCTTTCTTCCGAACATACATAACCTCGAGAGACCTTAGAGACCTCCTCTGGGATTCTCGCAGTCCTCAGAGCCGGTCCCCCATGTCGAGACATATATTGAAGTTATTCGAGCACTGTGATTTGATAAATTCCGTTTGAAAAGTGGGGCACAAAGAAAAGTGCAAGTTTGCAGACTCCCAATAAGCTCTGTACGTTGAAGTGTTATACAGTCGTATTAATCTCGCTTTTAGTCATTTACTACGAAATCTCAGACCTTTCCTGTATGAGCGCCCTTGGGACTTGGAACACAGCAAGTTAATGACGAGCTCGCAAACATTCGGCGCCGATTTCACAACGTCGTCGTCCCGATGGCGCTACGCGAACAACGCGGATTTGCAAGCCGTCGATACGACAAGCTCCGCACGTAATAATTCGGTCTACGTTTTTGAACACCCACCTCATTCTCATTGTTCGCTTTTCAAAACTCGCCCGATTTCACGGCACGTACGCGCGTTTGACTCTTAAGTATTATACTTTGCGACGCGCGCGTCGTTGAACAAGCCACTCGCGCTGTTTAATAAGAATTCATATTGCCTGACAAACTATGAAACTATCATATTGAATTTGCGCGGGAAACGCGAGCGATGTCGTTCATTAATGTACAAAATTCCGTTAAACAGACGACGATCCGTCGCTCTTCGTTCCTATCAGATATCTTTTCTGGATTTTTTCATAGTTTGACAATACAAATATCGCTAGAGATACACATCCAAAAAGTAAAGTGAGTGATTTTCCCGTAGTAAAGAGGAATCTTTAGGCAAATGATATATACGTCATAACGATATTGCTCATACAGGTACCATTTTACTTCCGTTTCGTAATTCTCTCTATCAGTCTCCATTTTATCGCATAAACTCGTACATATACGCACGTCAAACGGCGTTTCTTTTCTTTTCTTCCTTTATTCGGATAAACGATTGTTCTCGCTTTTTTCGCATTCCCAGCGGCCTGATTTATATCGCGATTCAGGCTCTAAATGAGAAGATCATCCCGTTTACGAGTGTAATTGCCGTGACCTCGAGGACGAGTCTTCGTATTAACGTCCGTTCTGGATGTATTGGAAATAGACGCACTAGAGACAACAAAGGATTCTTCGGATTGAGGCACTAGGAGGCATCCAGAGCGAGGCACTCGGCGAGGAAGTCCTCCATGGAACGATAAGCGTGTTCGAGCACGCCTCTCAGAGCGTGATCTTCGTTCGCGTAACTCTGTTTCAAAAGGAGGAAACGACAATTAATTCGAGTAGTCTTCAACGCACCTGCGTTGTTTGTTTTCACTCTCTTGCCTGATATCTAAAGATGACTCCCGCTTCGGACAAAGCCTTGGCGAAGGCAACGCCGTGCGTGTAAGGCGCTGTGAGGTCAGCTAGGCCATGAAGAAGATAAAGGCTATGACTGGGCACCAATCTCGCCCGTTGCGTGAGATCAGCCTCCACGTAGCCCTTAAAATTCTCAACTGGGGCACCGAGGACTCGTTCCGTAAACGCAGAATCTATAGTTGTAAAAAAGTGATTTTTAGTAATGTCAACGAGGTATTTCGGATTTTTTCTCAGTATACGTCTCGTCTAATGGGTATGTTAAGTTAGCACCCCAACTATAGTACTCAGGAGTTCTGATTAGAGTTCCCACTTCCTTTTGACGAGACGAAGAGTTCCCTATAGTTAATAACAAGAGTTCCGCTCAATAAACATTTTTTTTACATTTTTTAAAAATGGGGTGCTAACTTTTTATCGAATTTCGAGGTGGAATAGTTCTGAGCGGTTTAATAGCTTCAATTTGCGATTGCCTAGAGTTCCTGATATGTAAAAAAAATGTTCGAATAATAAAAAAAAAATTAAAAATTTTTGAAGAATTATTAATTTTTAAGTACAATAGTTCTGATGATAATCCCTGCTTCTTTTTGACGATACGAAGAGTTCTCTATGATTTTTAATGACATATGCGCTTAATAATCATTTTTTAATAATTTTTATAGAGTTCTTGATACATAAAAAATATTTTTGAAATATAATAAAGTTTAAAAAAAATAGTGGAAACCTTTGAAAATTTTTTTAAGAGTACCGAGTAGTTCTGAGTAGCGTTTCTTATAGTACTCGACGAGTTCTATCGAAAACTGT